>NW_022196905.1:93943883-93945618 GCF_008632895.1 Mastomys coucha
GAACATTACTTCATTGCTGGTGGGATTGCAAACTGATACAACCATTCTGGAAATCAGTTTGGTGGTTCCTCCGGGAATTGGACATAGTTCTACGGGAGGACCCAGCTATACCACTGGATTTCTACTTCTAAGTCACATCCCTAGTCCTAAAATCAGTTTGGATGGCACAATGACTCTTTCTAAGAAACCTGCTCTCCTACCTTGTTCTCTTTGACTCACAAAAATGCCGAGATTACTAGAAAAGTAGTAGAGCCTAATTTCCCCCTTAGGAGTGACCTGCCCACCCAGATGAAGGGCTCAAATGGGAGTTGCCAACCTCCATTTTTGCTTACATCAATGATAATCAAAGAGTGAGCAATAAATATACTTTGGAAATAGGAATGGCAACCCTGGTCTCAAACTGGTGATGTATCCTCACTGCTTACACAATTCTTGAGAAAACTTCCCACAGGGAGAACTATGTGTTGTGATCAGGAGAATAACTGTATGACATCAAGAGCCGTACTCAAGCCCTGTTCAGGGAAGCCAAGGTAACACCAAGGCTAGCCCTCCCCAAATTACCCACAGCATGCCCATCTTCTGAACGTCAAAATCCTGTAGTTTGGTTTTTCTTGCAGAAATTTTCTTTCAGAAACACAAAGGTGTCATTTCCCTATCCCTTTCATGGTTCCACAATCTGTTTTCCAAAAGCCATCTTACTGTTTTTCTAACAAACTCATTTGTGCAGTACTTAACAATTAGGAGCTAAAGAGGGAAGTCAAGGAATGGTCAGCAACAGAATTGTAAGCATTACTAGAAGAAAATGTGACCAAACTTCTCTGATCCCATCCAGAAGCAAAGCTTCTGTTATTTGTCTGACAACAGCTAAAAATGAAAGACCGACACCATAACTGTAAAGGTGACAAAGGACTGGAAAGTTCTGGGAGAAGTAAAATCTAAAAATGGGCACCAGAGTAGCAAAAGCAATGACAGTAACAAAACAAATGGCGTAAAGGCAAATGACAAATAGGAAAAACTGTATTTTTAACTTGGATGCCAGACGACGAGTCTAGTGCCTGAAATAAAGAAGCTACTGCAGGTGGCTGGAGCAATGTCACACACATTAGGTGACTCATACTGCCTGAAACTCCAGAGGATCTAACACCCACTTCTGGCCTCTGCAGGCACTTGCACCCATAGATGCACATATATACAGAGACACACGCATTAAAGTGATAAAAAAATAAATAAATCTCTCTCTTCTTTTAAAGAGCTAATACAAAGCAGTAAAACAAAATGAGGAAATGGACAAAGGACATGATCAAGGATCTTAGCTACAAAAGGTCATCTCTGAGATGACTCACCCTCTGGGCACCCTGCTGCAGCCCAGACCTACACGCCCAATGTTCAGAGGCAGGCTGAGACAGATAGAATCTCACACTTGAGCTTACCTGGAGCTGCACAGAGAGTTTAAGGCCAGCCTATGTGTGCTACAGAGCAGAACCCTGGTTCCAAAGGAAAATTTTAAGTAAAAAGAATGGTTCTACATCATTTAAAATACAACTTAGTACAAAAATTCTATTTTGCTTTAAATATTGGAAAATAAAGGGTTTAAAATGTCCAAGAATGTGGAGAAATATTCATATGCTAAAAGAAAACATTTTATGAAATGTTTCTAAAGATCTCCATCTCTCCTCTCTCTCTTCCTCTCTCTCTTCCTCTCTCTCCCTCCCTCCCTCCCTCTCTCCCTCCCTCC
>NW_022196905.1:93945953-93956680 GCF_008632895.1 Mastomys coucha
TCTCTCTCTCTCTCTCTCTCTCTCTCTCTCTCTCTCTGTGTGCATGTAACCTTCTCAGAGTATATCACAGAGAATTCCAAGTGCCCACAGAGGCCAGAGGTGTTCAATTCCCTGGGGCAGGAGGTACAAGAGGTTGCAAACCTCCTGATGTGATGCTGGAAACTGAAGTCAGGTCCTCTGGAGGAGCAGCAAGTGCTCCTAACCATCAAACCACCTTTCCAGTCCCTAGAATGTTTTTAATAACAAAACATTAATAGAAGTGGTAAACCACTTGCCCACCATGCAGATGGCCCTAAATTCATCCAAAACTGCAAAAACAAAGATAAATAAAATAAAATTTGAAATATACTTAAGTCTTGGACCTATTAACTTTAACTGGCTCGTTCCACTTCCAGAGAGTTGTTCACAAGACTACAAAAGGTACAGACCCAGTACAACTAAAGTACCAAAGAGAGGACCAGTGTGAACAGCCTAAAGAGCGATCAGCATGTCCTCCGGGGCCTAAAGAGCGATCAGCATGTCCTCCGGGGTCTAAAGAGCGATCAGCATGTCCTCCGGGGCCTAAAGAGCGATCAGCATGTCCTCCGGGGCCTAAAGAGCGATCAGCATGTCCTCCGGGGCCTAAAGAGCGATCAGCATGTCCTCCGGGGCCTAAAGAGCGATCAGCATGTCCTCCGGGGCCTAAAGAGCGATCAGCATGTCCTCCAGGGGCCAGAAGACTATGAAGTTAGACATCGATCTGTGCCTCTTTCTTGGTGACTACATCACAGACACCTATCTACACTACATCAAAGGACAAGGGCAAGGAGACACAAATGGACAAACTACACCCGTGAGCTATATGACCAAGATGGTAAGTTGCCCATGAGCTAAGCAGAGGCCTTTAATGATGGCTGAGTTCAAGCAAGATTCTTTGTGATAAACAGATCCCAGAAGTCAAAGGCTTCAGGACTTGACTGGGAGCCAGAGTCCAAGAAAAGTCCCGAGAAATATGTTCAAAAGTGGGTGGCTCTAATCTGAGAAAGAGGCAGGTCCCTACAGAGCGGTTTTTAATACCCCACAGTGCACTTGTGGGAGACCAAACACTAGGCATCAGGAAGCTGGACAAGCAACGCCTGAAAGCAGCAGCAGAGGCCCTGAAGGAGGAGCATGAGCTACAGTGACAGTGGCCATGATCTGCCATGGAGGAGGTAAGGGCCTTGTGCCAAACCCCCTCCTACTCAGCATCCAGTACCACCATTCCCGGCTGAGCCAGACTCAGTGGACAGCACTGAGATTACAAACGACTATGCTGGTGTTAAGCAAAACGAAGTAAAAAAGAAAGAGAGGAGACAAGAAAGGATTATAGCCAAGTAGTGGTGGCGGTGGCACACGTCTTTAATCCCAGCTCTGTGGAGGCAGAGGCATGTGAATCTCTGTGAGTTCAAGGGCAGCCTGGTCTGTGCAGTAAGTTCCAGGACACAGAGAAATCCTGTCTCAAAAAACAAAAACAAAAACAAAACAAAGCAAAAACCCAAAACAACAACAACAACAACAAATAAACAGAGAGAGAGAGTATAATAGAGGAGGAAAGGGGTGTGATCTCGGCACATTGTATACACATACTGGATTGTCATAATGAAGCCCTTACTCTGCATAACTAATTGGTATGCTCTAATAAGAGAAGTGGCAATCTTGGAAACTTCGGTGGTTTTTAGATGGGACTTGCTAATATCCCCAAAGTATCCTGACCACAAAAATAATAGCACTCTTAACATGGAGCGCTATTTAAGGTGCCATTGAATGTACCCAAGACACGAAGTGGCGGAGAAGAAGCACTGTAGAGAACACTAGGTAAAGAAAACACAGCATCGTGGGAGCCAGCGCTTTGCCAGACAAAGGAGGAAACACAGATGATCATGGGATACAGAGCACCCTTTGCAGAAGGAAGGAAGGACATCCATGAAGAACCCCAGCACAGTGTGCTGCAAGAGAGGAACAGAAAACTGTCGGGGCCCTCGCTGCCTCTGCTCCCGTCCAAAGTGCTGGACAGGAGGTCTCCCCTCCCTTCCATCTGAAGCTCAGTCGCAACCTGCTCAGAAAGAAGGACTGAGCTCAGACACAAATAAGCGATGCTGACAGATCAAAGTGAAATGATTAGGCTAATGTGCGTTCGATGTCTTGATTGGCTATTTTATTAGTTCTATTCCTGTTGCTGAAAATAACTGAGTAGTTTGTAAATTAGAAAAAAAAAGTGAAAAGAAAGTGGAGAGAGAGAAAACGAAATAATTTATATCATCTATAAATTACAATGGTGTAAATATAATATGAGAAGGAAAGAGGAGATACACTTGGGGCTAGCGATTCCTTGTAAAGGCACTCGTCAACAAGGCTGAGTTCTATCCCCAGTACCCACATTGTAGAAGAAGAAAATTGACCCCTGAAAGCTGTCCTCCACTTCCACAGGTTCACTGTGGTGTACCAGCACACACACACACACATGCATGCACACTTATATACAATAAATGTTAAAAAAGATATATCCATATGACATTCTGTCAACCTGGTATATATAAACCCACAGACACACAAATTAGTATTCCCCAAATACTAACAATATCATTACAGAACATAATAGGAAATATACAGAAAAAAACCTAAACTATAAAAACTGTAGGAATAACACTACCAAAAAAACACCAAAATATGATCATCTTTTAAAATAAAAAGTACATATTTTATCGTGAGCATCTTTAAAAAGCACCAATCTATTTGCTGACAGTAGATTCTCGTGTCATTTATTTAACCTGGAACCAACAGACTGTCAGGCAAGATGCCTGACATATGCTAAGTCATGATCCAATCAATGGGGATGCATAAACACACTGCTACAGCCACAGGAGCACCTGCCGGCTGCAGCACTGTCTGTAACATAGGAATCCTGAGAAATACTGTTCTACTCCACTCCCATCAAAAGGGAAAGGAAATGGTGTGGTGAGTTCCCCATAGAAAGCACTGTGCTGTTGCATTCATCTCTGAGGAGAGGGGGCTGTTGCTTGGTAAGGCATGACTGAGAACCAAACGCCACACTTAGTTTGGATCTCTCTGACAACTGGAAGAAGTCTTTGCAGACAGGGTATAGTTCCAGGTGTCCTAGCACTAAGTGTGTGGCTATTGTAGGCTGAGATCGTCCTGAACCCTGGCTTCACAGAAATTGCTAGAAAGAACATGCGAAGTACTGCAGCCTGTATCTCACTAAACTCAAGCCAGAGATTCCCAGGTTGGCTTCCCATTAGCCGTGCTTTCCCCTTGTCAAAATTATCTAAGCTGAGCTTGGAGGCAGAGAATGGGGAGTTCAAGGTCACGCTCAGCTCCATAATGAGAAAAATAAAAGATAATTTTTAAAAACTAAGCTAAGCATGGTAGCTCATGTCTTTAGTCCCAGCACTTAGGAAGCAGAGGAAAATCTGTGAGTTGGAAGCAAGCCTGACCTACATACGGAATTCTGGGCCAGCCAAAGCTACGTACTTGAGACCTTGGCTCAAAAGCTCTGAATAAATAAATAAAATCTAAAAGGGAATGTAATAGGTGAAGAAAGGTAGAATGGGAAAGCAATCTGAGATTTAAAACTGACAGACGATAAAATGCCTGGCTTTCCGTCATCACTATTTCTGGATGAGTAAAAACAGAATTTTCTCCTCTTAGGTATACCAGCTTTACCTGCTCTCTTTATTTTATCCTCATGCTGGATACTGGACCAAGGCCTCAAGCTCACCGAGCATGCACTCTACCACTGAAGTACACTGCCAGCCCATGTTTTCTTCTTTCTCGCTTTTTATTGGCACACTAGAATGTACATATTAAGAGGGCAGGATTGGATCTGCCCTTTCCCTGGTATCCCTACATCCACAAGAGTGCCCAGCTTTAGAGGAAATCACTGCGTCCTGACGGACTACTTGTGTGGTTACTACTGCGTCCTGACGGACTACTTGTGTGGTTACTACTGCGTCCGAGCACAGAGGTTGACTCTTACTTAAGTATTTGATTTATGACGGGGTAAGTGGGATGAAAGGTTGTTCTTTCCACTAAGGTTGTTACTCCTTGGGGAGGAAATGTGTTCAAATTTTCATTTTGTGAATTAACTTTTGTACCTTAGGGACTTCACTTCTCTTCCTTAAAAGTTTCCTGAGAAGATTTCAGAAGAGACACTTTAGAAGAATTTTGATTTCAGAATGCACAGCCTCTCTAAAGGGCACATAGCCCTAAACCTAGACTAATGCTCAGGGATCGCCTTGACCTCGGGGTATTTCCAGGCTTCAGACAGCTGTATCTCATCTGCTAACATCCCAATGGCCAAAAGCAAGTCCCTTGATCGAGACCCGCGTGAAGAAAAGGTTAGACCTTAATCGCTAGCTGCGGCTCTGGAGCCTTGCAGAAATGGGTATGGCCAGGGAGAGGAGAGTGAGCAGAATGCATGGCACAGTTCTCTGCTCTATCACACAACTGAAGCTGTCTTTAATTTTAACATGTAAGTGGATTTGCCCGAATTAAAAAAAAAAAAAAATACCGGCATCTTCCATGAAAGCATGCTCAGGACAATGTCTTCCAGTGGAAGAAACTGGATTTATAAATGAGTAGTTACATGAATTCTTCCCTAATAAATGGGGAAAAAACATAAAAATAAAAATGTACCAAAAGGGAAAAATACACACTAGAGAATGTATTGACTCTGCTAACTTAAAACTTTCTATGAGTGATTTTAACTTTGTATTTTGAAATGGTGTCAAGCTTACAGAAAATGCTTAGAAATAACACTACAAATAATTCTATGCACAGTTCATCCAGACTCCCAATTATGACATGTTCCCATACTCGATTTACTTTTCCTTGAACATAGGTGCTTGTACGTGAGTGTATGTGCCTGCATGTGGAAGAGAGAGATTTTCCTGAGCCTTTCAAAAGCAACTTGCAAACCTGATACCTTGGTACTTCTAAATGGAATGGATTTCCCAAAACAAAGGCACTCTATATTATAATCAATGACCAAAAACTAGAAAGTAACACAGATACTCTGTGAACTTCATCTGTAGAACCTATTCATATTTTACCAATTATCTTAAAAAAAAAAAAGCCTTCCAGGAAATAAATCATTGTCTATCATACATTGCAGTTCATTGTAATGGCCATTTAATCTCAATTGATCTAAAATAGTCCATCTGTCTATATTTTCTGTCCATTACTCTGGTCGTCCTTATGAGAACTAATTACCTTGGCTTTGTCTGGTATGCTCTCACAGTTAGAAAAGGCTTGAGCAATTTGACAGCATTGATGAAGTAAGGTTGTGTCTGCTCAGCCACAGATATTAAAAACCCCGGAGTCCACACTAACTTTAAACATTTTTGTTTCTCCACCTTAAATTTAATCTGAGGGCAGGGTGCAGGAGCATGCAGAGAAATGGCTTGGTTGAGCAGGCTTGCCCACAAGCATGACCTGAGACCAGTTCCTTAGGCCCACACAGTGGTAGAAAAGAACAGATTCCCCACTATTGTCCTCTGAGGCATACTTGGCTATTATTGTGGGTGCCAGAGGTCAGCATAGCAAATGCTCTTAGCCACTAAACTATCTCTCCAGCCCCATGATTGTTCATGATAATGCAGCCCCATTATGAGCGTGTGCATGTGTGTGTGTGTGTGTGTGTGTGTGTGTGTGTGTATCCAATTGTTTGTTTTGGATTTTTGCTGTTGGTAGTGGGGTTTTTTTTCATTATTTTTGCCTTTTAAAATTATTTCTTGAGAGTGTAATTACACCATGTCCCTCTTCTCTTTCCTTCTTTCTATTTTGTTATTTGGGTCTCCCTGTGTAACCCAGGCTGGCCTTGAACTTCCAATCCTCCCGCCTCAGCCTTCTTAGTGTTGATGCAGCAAACAGAAAACTTTATGATTTTTAATTTACCTACATCTATGTTATGATTATACGGTCATCTCTTTGGTATGGCCTTCTTTGAAGAAAAATACTTATTGTTTAAAAAATACTTAAATATTTTGTAAACTATACCAACCAAAGTGACTCCTGCCTGTCTTACTCTCTGAGCCTCTGAAAGTTCCCCAAGAACATGCTAAAATATTGTGTACCCATTCCAAATCTGGCTTTCATTGACTATTAAAATCAAAAGCAACTTTAAAGTCAAAGATAAGAGATTTTTGCTAAGCTTAGCCTCCCATTAGCATATGAGAGACTGCCTCAGCACAAGTCCTTTCCTAAATGAGACTCAACCTCTGACTAAATTAATAAGAGTTGGGTCTGACCTTTAAAATGCTAAAAAAATACAGTTCCCAGTATAATTCCTGTTCCTCCTAGACCAAACCATTCTCGTAGTAAATTATGGCAGTAACAGCTGGCCGCCAACGGAGTCAACTATTAATTGTATGTTCAGTGCACTGCCTGGTATGAATCAATATGAGTTATGAGCAGTTGTCGCCAGTCTATAGATGCAAAGATCGTACATTGCGAAATAATTTAAGGTTGGCTGTCAGCCTTTCTGGACTCCATGACACTTGGTCCTCTCTTTGCTGAAGACATGGCAACAATGAACTCATTGGGAGCCATCTAATCTACTATCTGTCTCTATGAGGACAACAGTCTTCTGGGACTGGAGTGGTGGCTCAGCAGTTCAGAGCCTACACTATTCTTATGGACGACTCAAGCTCAGTTCTCAGCACCCACATCACAGTCCTCTAACGCCAGGTCCAAGGATCTAACATCTCTGGCCTCCATGGGCACCTCCACTTACATCCACAAAACTACACACATAAAAATAAAACAATTTTAATGACGGTCTTCATAATCTAGAAATGGTCTTTGATTGTTCTGAACAATTTCTACATTTAACAAACCTGGTGAAATCTGAAAAAGAGGTCATCGTTTGATAAACTAAAACTCTCAGAACTCTCTACCCACCATCTGCTTTGTTCCTTGCTCACTGTTGTCCACCAAACTTGCTCTCCATATTCAAAGAAGCCACCAGCTGTGGCGACCCCAGCTTTTCTAGGGTCTCCTCCTGGCTTTTACTTCTTCTCATCTTTGGAATTACCGAGTTGGAACCACACTATGTTTCCCATATGTTCCCATTCCTATATAGCAGTGCGATTATGGCATATAAGGAAAGAATCCTGACAGAATCTATTTCTAATCAACTTTGTCTGGTTTTGATGAGTGTTGTATACTTCAGCAACATCTAAGTGGCTCTTGGGTGACATCCTCCAAGTTTACTGGTGACTGATTGATGGGACTATGGGAATTTAGGAAGCACTACTCTGGTTCAAGTTAAGTTAAGTTCAAGTTAATTCTTCTCTGTAGAATTTACCAGAGGCTGGTAGAGAGTGGCTTTCCAAGTAGAGATTACATGGCGCTATTTCTCAAAAATGGTCACCAAAGAAGACATCATTTCCCCATGATAATCATAGTTCTACTATACCATGAGAAAGGTTGGGGAAATACTGTATTTACTTGTTCCTTAATTCCTAACATTTTTTTTCAACCCAATCTACCCTAAAATTCCTGGACATAAACTTCATATTAATGGAACAGGTTACATGCTTCCCATTGTTTGCTGGGGAAATGAATAAAAGATTGACAGATAGAAAGGCTGAGGCTGGATGAACTGGACTATGAAGGAGAAGCCACAGCACCCCATAGTCATTATTCGCAGTTGAGCAGAGTCAGGATTATTACCTACAGTCAAATGGTAAGGCAGACTTAGCTAGCCTGAGGAAGAGTCATCTCTGAGCCGGGCAGTGGTGGCACACACCTTTAATCCCAGCACTTGGGAGGCAGGGGCAGGAGGAGTTCAAGGCCAGCTTGGTCTATGGAGTGAGTTCCAGGACAGCCAGGGCTACACAGAGAAACCCTGTCTTGAAAAAATTAAAAAAAAAAAAAAAGTCATCTCTGTAAGAGAGCAATCTTCAAGCTGTAAATATCTGAGGGAGAAAACTATGGTGAACATAGTCCACACAGAATGTCAACATCTACATATGGACCAGAGGAAGGCTTGGCCATCCATCTGAGCTCCACCCCAAGAGGAAGGCTTTACCATTCTCATGGGTTCAGGGCACTTGACATGGCTGTGTGTATTTCCACAACACAGGTATAGTCAGGACTTCGCTCACTCCACTCCCCACAGTTGTTTGCTGCTAAAATTGCTGGATATAAAACCTCAGAGCTTGATGAATGCTAGATAAATGCTCTGCCATTGAGCTACATCCCCATCCAAATATATAAAAAGTGTTAGATCATCTTTACTGAGCTACAATTTACAAAATGTACCCAATTTCAACATGCTCCCTAGTGCTCTCTCACAAACACATATTCCCACTTAATGTGACCATAATCTAACACTTCCCTGACTCCAAAGTGTTTCCTCCTGATCCTTTGGTCTATGTATGTTCAGCACTCAGCAAACATTGATTTGTTCTTTTCTATATAACTTACTGAAATTCTCTTTCTCCTATCAGTTACAATTACTGGTGTCCTATTTCTGCTTTAAGTATATTAGTTGAGTGCATCTTGCTACGCCTTCTTTATAAACTGACCTTTATCATTGTGAAGCATCCTTCTTTATCTCTTATAATATTCAGAGATGCTCTCCTGGGCTCCTTTTTGACTAGGGTTGCATGGCATCCTTCCAATCTTACCATGAATGTGTTTCTTTTATATGGTGCAGTTCATGTACCTAGTACATAAGTCTTATTTTGTTCTCCAGTCTAACAGTCTCCAGCATTGTGATTGGAATATGTAAACCATTTAGTTTTAAGGTCGTTATCCATGCAGTTGAATTTGAAGGAACCCTATTGCATTTTTATGCTGCCTGATCTTCGTTTCTGCCCTATGCTTCTGTTTCTTCCATGCTGGGGTTCATCTCTTCTTCACTCCTGCCCAGGTAGAGCAGCCTCTTGGCTTCTGAGTCTGTCATTGTTTTACAACTTAAGATATGCCTCTTAAACAACACAAAGCCTTTTTTCAAGGAGTGTCATTCTTCAAATATAATGGAAGGATCTTTTGAGTCCCCACCCCATCTTCATTCTATAGCTAATATTTGAATTTAATGTTATGAGCTCTACAAAACATGATCCCTTTTTTTGCTTCAATTATCAATATTTTATATCTCTGATAAGGTCATTTCTAAGAGGACATCCTCTACAGATAATGTCTATAAATTATAGAGAAAAACATTTTTTAACAACTGCCTGCAGGCATTGAACAGGCACAAAGAGAAAAGAAGTCAGGCTTCTTTTATTATTGTTTTTAACTAGAAAATAAAACTAGTATCCTTATTGAAGAACTGCTAAAACTATTATGAAAAAGTTGAGTCGTGATAGCCCAAAAGAACAACAACTGATGAGAGAAATCACAGAGGAGTGAGGATCACCATGATCTCTAAGTCCCTCCACCCCAGTTTTCATGGCATTGACAATCCCTGGGGACACCTACATCACACATGTTCCAGGAACCCAAGTAACTCTAAGAACATGAAATGTAAATCAAAGTTGCTGCCTATGTTGGGACATTGAAGCTTGACTATAATAAATTATCTGAAAAGAAAATTAAGTATTCTCCAGAAGAATGTCACAGAATCTAGAATTCCTACAACATATAACTTATAACATTCAGAATACATTACAAAATTACTCAACACACAAAAAACTTTTAAAAGATATGATGCCTTGTCAAGAGAAAGAATACTTACAGGCAGACCTTGGGTGTAAGCTTCACAGCCAGTCCCACAACACCCAGAGGAAGATCCACTCCCAAGAACTCTAAGAGGCTCAGGATCAGAGGTGAGGAGGACCGAACATCTGTCCCAACACCAGGAGTAACTGGGACCAGCAGGACCAGGCACACAGGAGCTCTGCCAGCCCAGTGGCTCAGATTCCTTCAGGTCTCTCTGGGCTGATGTCCTGAGCAGACTTTGGGCACAAACTCTGCAGCCAGTCCTACAACACCGAGAGGAAGCTCAACTCCCAGGTGTTCTAACAAGCCCAGGATCACAGGATCCCAGAATCACAGGATCACGGAGACAGCTTGACTCTGAGGTGTTCTCATACAACCAGGATCACAGGAAGGACAGGATTCACTCAGCTTTAGCAAGAGCAGATAGCACTAGAGATAACCAGGTTGGGTGGGGCTGCGGGGAGCATAAGAAAATAAACAACATAAACTAAGGTTACCTGCCATCATCAGAACCTAATTCTCCCACCATAGCAAGTCCTAGACACACCATCATACCAGAAAAGCAAGATTCAGATCTAAAATCACTTCTCATGATGATGATACAGGACTTAAAGAAAGACATAAATAGCACTCTCAAAGAAATACAGGAGAACACAGGTAAACAGCTAGAAGCCCTTCAGGAGGAAACACAAAAATCCCTTAAAGAACTACAGGAAAACACAATCAAACAGTTAAAGGAAATGAACAAAACATCCAGTATCTACAAATGGAAATAGAAACAGTAAAGAAATCAGAAAGAGAGACAACCCTGGAGATACAAAACCTAGGGAAGAAATCAGGAGTCATAGATGTAAGCATCACTAACAGAATACAAGAGATAGAAGAGAGAATCTCAGGGGCAGAAGACACCATAGAAAACATTAACACAACAGTCAAAGAAAATGCACAAAGCACAAGCTCCTAACCCAAAACATCCAGGAAATCCAGGACACAATGAGAAGACCAAACCTAAGGATAACAGG
>NW_022196905.1:93957566-94000227 GCF_008632895.1 Mastomys coucha
TTTTTATTGTTATAATATTTTATAAATTTTAAGGAATATGACAAAAAAGATATTGTAGGTATTAAAGATGGGGTCTCTGGGAGGAGCGGGGGTACAAAAGGGAAACAAGAATGTGATTTAATTCTATTTACTTGAAATATGTTTTTAAATGTTAACAAATTCAGATAAATTGAAATCATGTAACTTTTCTCATCATATTGCAATAAAAGTCTAAAAAAAAAAAAAGAAAGAAAATCTCTAACACTAGTGTGTTAGAATGGCAGCCATTCCCAGAGGCTGAGGTGGGAGGGGTAAGTTCATGGGCTACATGCAAGACTTGCATCAAAAATTAATAAATAACCAAAAATATTAATAGAGATATGAGTAATCATTCAATTATAAAATAGTCCATCAGAAAGCAAAGTGTCATTGTTCAGGAAATGGATCAAATCATTGTGAACCATTCCCGGGGGCCTGCACAGTCAAGAATATAAGAATATTAAACACCAACCCACCAACCCAAAGGGCATGGTAAATAAAATAAAGAAGGATTGTGTGACTTTTTTATTAATCCATAAATTACACCTCCAACACACACACATACGCACACACACATACACACACGCACACATACACGTACACACGCATGCACACACACACGCACACACACACACGCACACACATGCACACACACACGCACACACATGCACACACGCACGCACACGCACACACACGCACACACACGCACACACACATGCACGCATACACACACACACATACACACACACACACACACACACACACACACACACACACGCGCGCGCGCGCGCGCGCGCGCACACACACTCAGGCCCTAAAGAAAGACCACTTCAGTAATAGTGAAGGACAGTTACCAGTTGTAGCCTTGAGGTTAACTTTTTTAAAGTGAGATTGTTTAGTTTTAGTGACAAAGGTTGAAGGGAACACAATCAAACTTATTATCATTTTAAATGGAGTAGACAGCTTGAGTGGATTCATTAATCAAACCAAGGACACCAGACTACCAATTGAAATTGGAAAGAGTTTTTTATATAGCAATGGAAGAGAATAGCTAATATGGAAATTCTTGCTTTCAAAGAATGAGCCAACCTAGCAGGGAGGATCTCTCTCTCTCTCTCTCTCTCTCTCTCTCTCTCTATCTATCTATCTATCTATCTCTATCTCTTTCTCCCTCCCTCTCTGTCTCTCTCTCTCTCATGTGTGTGGGTAAGTGGGTATATGACACACATTTTGAGATAAATCAAGATTTAATGTATTAATGACATGCCAGATTGTATCTAGAACACTACTAGATATGAGAAAAATGCTTCTGTCTTCAAGACTTATAATCTATACAAGGGACAGATCCAGCCATCAGCAATCATTCAAAGTAAGCTGTTAAGACAGCAGAAATGTGTTGTCCAAAATGCTAAGCCATAGTCAGAGAGACTCAGCTTTGGCAGTGAACAAGTAACTACAGACTCATCACTGGCCAAAGTGCAGAGACAAGAGGGGGCATGAATGCTCCCACAAGTGGAACTTTTGTATCAGCACCACCACCTCCAAGGATTCAGCGAACATCACCAAAGATGGGACAGAAAGGATGTAAGATCTTAAACAAGGAGGGAGTGAGGTAGAACATTGTCATAAGAGGATGTTTGCTGCCCTCTCGGTCTCACTGAAGCTGTGATTTCCAGTACAAAATGGATGAACACTGAATCTGTGGTGGTTTGAATGAAAATGGTCTCCATATATCTGGTTCATATATCTGAATGGAACTATTTGGGAAGGATTAGGAACTGTGGCCTTGTTGGAGAAGGCATGTCACTGGGGCTGGGCTTTGAGGTTTCAAAAGCCTATTTCCAGTTGTGCTTGTGGAACAGATGTAAGTTTGTAGCTACCATTCTAGTGCCTGCCTGCCTGGTGTGTGTGTGTGTGTGTGTGTGTGTGTGTGTGTGTGTGTGTGTGTGTGTGTGTGTATGTATATATATGTGTGTGTGTATACATATATGTATATATACATGCATATGTATATATGCATTTATATGGTGTGTGTGTTTCTTTCTTATGTAAGTTGCCTTGATCATGATGTCTTTTTACAGCAATGGGAAAAGTAACCGAGACAGAAATTGATACTCAGAGTGGGGGATTTTAAAAGAATATTGAACACTTTGGTACAAAATAGTAGTTAAGTGCTGTAAGTGGGGATTCATGGGCTATCTTACTAAGAGTCTGCAGAATAGTAGCACTGAGAGCAATGTGGACTATGGAGGCCCAGTTTAAGAGTTTTCAGGAGGGGGAACAATATTGGTATTGTACTAGAGGCCATTCTTGTGATGTTTTGGTAAGAAATGTGTCTGCTTTTAGCCTTTGCCCTAAGAATTGAAGGTGAAATTGAGTTTTGGACAAATTTTGTTGGCAGAGGAGATTTCAAGCCTAATATTAACTCTGTTACATGGTTATTAGTAATCACTCTCATGCTGATCTACAATGAAAAAGAGCATGTTGGGCAAAAGAAATACAAAGTGTACAATTTGGCAAGAAAAGGAGCACCATGGGATTTAATGTTGGAGCTGTGGTTCGTACTGAAAGAACTAAGGAGAACTGAAATAAAGGAGAGCCCTCAGGGCTCCTCCCCACCCAGCTCAACCAGCCATGGTGCTTCCCTCAGTTTTAGAGTCATGAAAGATGCAGAGGTAAGAGATTGTTAAGGAATGTTACTGGGGCCAGGAATGTAGCTGGGGAGTCCGCCATGCAGACCCAAAGAAGCCATGATGTGAAGCTGTAGCAGTGAGGCTAGATTGTGTTGGAGATCCCAAGATTCCAGAACCATGGACTGCTAAGGAGAGCTGCCTCCTGCAGGGAGGGAAACCAGCTCAAGAGAGATAGAAAGAAGCCATCTAAGCCCTTGACATTGCTAAGGAGAGCTGCCTCCTGCAGGGAGTGAAACCAGAGAGAGAGAGAGAGAGAGAGAGAGAGAGAGAGAGAGAGAGAGAGAGAGAGAGAGAGAGACCATCTAAGCTTTTGACATTGGACAAGAGCTACAGGATATGGATTTTCCCTACTGGGTTTTGGGTTTGCTTTGGTCCCGTATTTCCTCTCCATGCAACAATTCCTCCATTTTGAAATGGTAATATGTGTGGCATTGTATGTTGGAAGCATTTCATTTCTTTTGCGATTTTCCAGAGGTCTACGATTAAGAGATTGCCTGAGTCACAGAAGAGACTGGACTTTTAAACTGGGTTGAGACTGTTTTGGCTATAGGCCTGTGGGGCCAGGGAATGGAATGTAGTGGTGTGATTGATCCTGATAGGCTCCTGTGTTTGAATGCCCAGTCTCCAGTTGGTTGAACTGTTCAGGATTTAGAAATGTGGTCTTGTTGGAAGAAGTGTGTCACTGGAAATGGGCTTTGAGATTTCAAAAGTCCACACTGTTCTCAATTAGCCCTATCTCTCTGCCTTGTGTTTGTGGAGGAAATAGAAGCTCTCAGATATATATGCCTGCCTGCCAACTACCATGTTCCCCACCATGATGATCACAGACTCAAACCTTCTGGAACCATAAGGTCCAGTAAATGCTCTCTTTTATAAGTTGCCTTGGTCATAGTATCTCTTCACAGCAATAGAAAAGTAACTAAGACAGGGTTTGTCTACTTGGACCCATGATGGCCACCCTTTCTACTTAGGACCTATGCATAGATAATGGTAGTTAAGGGAGAAGGATGCACAGGGCCCTACCCCTCGCTGAGTAACATATAGGAAGTTAAATGTTGCTGAAAGAAGGACACAGATTTTCTTCGTTGGTAAAACCTTAGGTAAGGAGCCTGTGCTTCTGTAAGAATTCATCACTCAGAATGCTGTAAGCAACTCTAATGAAATCCTCTAAATCATCAAAAACAAGAAGAGGGAGGGAGGAAAGAAAAGAGAGAAAGAAGGAAAATGCTGTGGAGGGAGAGACGCCTTGGCAGTTGAGAGCACTCATTGCTCTGCTGAGGATCCTGTTTCAGTTCCGAGCACCACATGTCAGCTAACTATCCTCTATAACTCCAGTTTGAGGAGATCTATGGCCTGCTTCTCACCTTTAGGCACCAGGCCTACATGTGGTATACATACATACATACATACATACATACATACGTACGTACGTACGTACGTACATACACACAGGCTCATAGGGTTTTTTTTTAGAAAATAACTTTAAAAGAAAATATTTTCGGGGCATAGTGGCACATGCCTTTAATCCCAGCACTCTGGAAACAGAAGCAGGCAGATCTCTATGAGTTCAAGGCTAGCTTTGTCCACAAAGCAAGTTCCTGACTAACCAGGGCTACACAGTAAGACTCTGACTCAAAAACAAATATGCATAAGCACTAAAGTATCACACAGATAGTATAAATCTGATCAGTATGTTTTCTGATCACATCTGTGGACAGCAAGCATAGGAAGCTTGACTTGGGGAATACGCTAGCTCAGGTACTAAGAATATAGACCTTGGAGTCAGGCTTCCGAGGCTTAAATCTTGGCCTAGGCTTAGAGATTATGAAGCAAAAGCAAAAACATCCTAGCTTTTGCATTAGCATCTCAGTGAGCTTATGGGATCCCTAAATCTCTAGGACAAAAATGTGGGTTTGCATATTCATTTTAAAAGACAAAGAGAGAGCGAGCAGCAGAAATACATGTCTCAGTAAGAAACAGAGTAAGAATTCTATGCATGTTTGTAAATATCACTCTAAATCAAATCAATATGTACAGTTAAAGTATTAATTAAAACTTTTGAACACATGCAGAAAATTCTTGTTAACACGTATGACTGTCTACTTTTGTTTATTATTGTGCTTGATAATTCCCCTGTTCCCCCTTTAAGAAGTCAATCGATTGTCCATATTTTTATCTTCTGTCCTTACAGGTATTTCTTCTGATCTGAGGAAGAACATGAGATATTCCTCAGCAAATATACTTAAATGATTAAATAAATTATATTTCTATAATTTTGAAATTTATTTTCTTTGATATTTTATCATCCAGTAACATAGATGAAAACCTGAAGGAAGGAGAGTTGGCAACTCACTATTATGAAAATATCTCTTACATTCTAAGAGACCAGAATGCCTGTTGGATCGCAGTCACTATTAATACTCTGATGCTGTGCAGCGAAATGTCCCTAAACTCAGTGACTTATGACAATTGCATGTAGCTCATGGGCGGAGGTCTGGTACAGCGTAATTGGATCCTCTGCTCAAACCTTCAAGGGTGAAATCAGGGCTTGCTGGGCTACATTGTCCTTCAGTGGCCAGGAACAACCTACTTCAGGTTCATTCCTCTTGGAGATATGTCTCATAAGGTCACAGCATAGAGTTAGCTGTCGCTTCTTCCTAGCCTTCCCTTCTTCTTCCTAGCCTTTGGTTACATTGCTCCCAACTCCTTTAACTACTCACATTCCTTTCAAGGAGACCCATCCAAGGCAGGTCACAGGCAGGAGGGGGACAGAGTCTCCCTGACAGAGGATCAGCCTCTAACTTCAGTTCTTTCAAATATACTCTGCCCAACAAAAGACGAAAGCTCTGTTTTACAGAATGACTGGATAATCTCTAATTTACTGTAGGAATAATCACAGGGATCGAATACAGAGGTCTCACCTGAGCTTGAAGAGAGGGGATTTTGCAAGTGTCATTTGGAGTCATTCTTAGAACTCTGCATACAATTATGCTGCATGACAGCCGCAGAGAAAGATTATATCAGTACATTTATTTACAATCAGTAAATATAATCTTTATTTATTTAATACATGTTAAATATGCAACAGAGGGGTCTATTAAATATTATAGTGACATTTTACAGAGATCATGACAGGAAATAATATGAAATTACTCATACTTAGCATCAGATAATCTCAAAACAAAAAATTATAAAGGCAAAAATAAGAAACTTTGTTTTTATCATATTTCCATAATTTTCTGTCCTGTTTTAAAGATGAACACTCCAAACATGCCTTTTTCCTCCATTTTAATTCAGCTCAGAACTGATGGAACAGTCAACTAAAACCATTTATTTCTCTTCAAGACATCTTTCTCCAAGAAAACGTGAATGCTCCCTTTTGAGTTGGCCTGAGTTCTCACACCGTGCCCTTCCATGATGTTCCTTGCTGACCCCAATGTTGACAGTTGCTGCTACCCTGTGGGTCCCCTTCTTCCATGCCACAGATCCCACAGCCATATTTTTATCAAGTAATGTCTCTGCCCAAGAAGAGAAAATTAAATCTTTAACAGAGCGTGTGGTTTAAAGACGCATGGTCCTCTGCATGGTCCTCCAGCAGAACTGCACCAAGCAGGAAGTAGTTGTTTGGATCAGCTGCATGCTGGACAGGAAGTGAGCTAGGAATCGAAGCAGTAATGTGCTGATATATTGTTACAGTGGTCATGTGTCAAGGAGTCTTTGACAAGCAGCACCCCAACACTTAAACTGAGCAATCCATTAAAGCCCAAACAAAAGCAAAGGGGATGTACTCTACAGCTGTCAATGGAATTGTAAAAAAACATACAAACAAACAAACAAAACCTTCTCACTCAGGGTTTTCGTCCATCTTCCTCCAGTATGAAGAGATTGACAGCCAAGAAAGCAAGCTCTAATTAAATCAGTTACGTTAGTTACATTGCATTATATCATGTGAACAACTGTGCCTTTGCCAATCTTTTCATGGAACAATTAAATAAAGCATATGTAATTCAAATATATAAAAACACGAGCTACCTCATACTTGCCTGCTCACAACAGCTCTCAATGCTAATCATAATGAAGTCTGTCTTGGCTGGAGTAGGGTGATGCCGAAGAGACCTTACTTTATTTAAGCTTCATCCTAATTTGCCTGTGATAAGTCTTTCAAATAAACTAGAAAATCCCAGAATTAGCTTTCCTCTGAGCTTTGGCTTTGGCATTTACACTAGCTATCTACTTGGATTCTCAATGATAATTTTTTCAATGTGCCCATCAGTCCCCTACACGAAGCCTGGTAGCATCATTTTTTTTAAAGTACATAGCAGTGTAATATATAAATCAAAAACAGTATAGCATAAAAGAGATGGTCACCTTGGGGGACTTTCTTCAGCTGCCTGCTCGGGTTGGGAGAAGATGAATTTTTCAATGTGTTAACAGTGATTTTTTTCCCTGCAATTCAATACAGATTTTTTTCCTTTTAAAACGTGAGCTTCATCTTCAGAAAAAATCTATCCAAAGCTTTCAAAACACTGAGAAAACACCAATTAGGCTGCACACTCTCATGCTGTCAGGAATAACAAAAACAAACAAACAAACAAACCAAAAGTGCCGTATATTCTATAAAAATTATTCATATCCCCAGTGTTTGGCTTCTAAAATATGTTGTATGCCAAGCCAAGTTGACATTTCTGTTTTTCTAGTTAACTAAATGGTAGTCTCTAATGTTCAGCCTAGTATTAGTGGCTTCAACATGCTCCAAGACAGTTTTCTGAATGCCTAATTTACTATGAGAGACTGAGGAACGAGGTTTATTTAGTTACAGAATGCTCCCTTACGGCATATAACTCATAAGAGTGGGGTGGCACAAAGCTAAGCACTGTGGCCTAGCCACAGAAGAAAACAGAAAGGAGCCATGCACTTAAAAGCTCAGAGGTCCATTCTTCACGGCAAATAAAACTTTCGGTAATAGTTATCAAATTTCTCAAACAACGTGAAATCTATATCATAAAAATAGCACCGAAGGGGCTGGAGAGATGGCTCAGCGGTTAGGAGCACAGCCTGCTCTTCCAGAGGACACTGGTTCTACTTCTAGCAGCCATGGCAGGTGGGTCAGTTCCAGGGGATCCTGTGTCTCCACACACTTACATGAACCTGCACACACCTGAGACATACACTTACCTACACATAATTTAAATACATCTTTTTTTGAAAATGCCACTATATTAATTGCATAACACTAGGCATTTTCAAAGACAAAACGGGAAATCTCAGTAGATAATCACAGATGATGTTTATTATTTGTTTTAAGTTCAGAGAGGGGGTGGGGTCAGGAATTCCGCAGGGCCATTCAGAGGCCAGGCTGTGAGGGGTTTCTCATCTTCAGCTGCTGGCATTCAAAGTTACCCCCAAGGGAGTGACATCCAGCCAGAACTAGAGTTGGAGGGAGAGTGTTCTGTCAGAGTTTCTAGCTCAGAGGCAGTGTAATGTGTGCTATCATCTCCATTCACATGGCATTGGCTTGAACTTAGCTCTATAATGTACCAGATGCCAGGGATGCTGGAAAATGTAAGCGGAAACAGGAACCTGTCTTGGCCGAACTGTAAGAGAACTCTTGGAGCGCCTGGGGATTCGGAGGGTGTAGACACTTGCTGAGGAAGTTGAACCACCCGAGTGTGAGACCCAGAAGCACGGAAGAGACCCCCTCAGGAGCAAGCCAGCCACATCTGAAACCTATTCAACCTGGAAAGAAAGGGAAGGGGAGAGCAAGACAAAGGGAAGAAAGCAAGTAAAGAAAGAAGAGGAAGGAAGGAAAAAGGAGGAAGGAAGGAAGGAAGGAAGGAAGGAAGGAAGGAAGGAAGGAAGGAAGGAAGGAAGGAAATTCTCTTCTGCTGACAGAAAAATTTAGTCTGACTTTTCCAGACCTTTCTAAGTCTTTCAAGCCCCAGCTCTCGCTCTTGTGTTCATGGTAATGTTCACTCACATGGGATTCAGTTTAAAAAAAAAAATCATAAAATATGGAAATAAAGGATGAAGCAGAAAAGTTGTGCAATTTAGTGCTTGGAAGTTTGCAAGCTGGCTTGATTTGCTAATCTGCAGCCGGAACTCCTGAAGGGGAGAGGAGAGGAGGGGAGTTCACAATCCACAAACTAATTTGTGTTGTTTCTGCAACATTGCAAAAGTGCTACTCATGAATATGCTAATGAAATTGCACTGAGAGTTTTGGCACTATTTCATCACTGCAACTAGATTAGAGCAGAGTCACACGCCGGGCTTACATGTCTTCAGAAACTGCTGTGGTAGTAGAAAAAAATGGATCTGTGATATTTATAATATGACAAAAATTACAACCATGCCATAACAAAATAATTATTATTTTATACATAACTAATAGTTTGCACCACACACACACACTTTGCTGTTACTCGCTTTCACTGTTTCCCACATATCTGTTTACTGGTGCACAAGGACATGTGTATTTGTGAATAAACTCACATCTACAAACTATGTTTTTATGGAAATAGAATTATTAAGAAAAGGCAGTAATATTTATTTCTCAGATCGTTAGGATTCAGAAAACAGAACTCAAGGAAAAACTATTTTTACTTTTATCCAGTTACTATTGTGATAGCCAAAATATGTCCCAGTACTCTGGGTCTGTCCAGTGGGTTAAAGACACTCGAAAAGTCCATGCTCACATTGTTTCAAGGAAAGAGCCATCCAATAGGTAAACGGCTGTTCAGAGAACAAAGGAGACTTCAGTCCTTCCATTTGCTTGAGTAAGTAGGTCTAGCCACAAAGAGGAGACTGGAGTCTCTCTCCAAATGCCTACCTACGTATACTAACTATACTTTTCAGCTGAGCCTACGGATACTCCTGTAATCATAAATAGGCTCTCCCTCCAACTGCCAAGTGGGGGCTTTCATTTGGAGTTATAAGAAGAGAAGGCATAAGGGAAATACAAACCCATAGATTCAATAATAATTTAGAATCTCTGCCTTCCAAGGAGGGGATGATACTGTTTCCATGCTCTGGAAAATGCTGCTGGCCCCCATGCAATAAGAAGATGCTGCTGGCCACATGCACTGGGAGGAGAATGCCAAACCCATGCACTGGGAGGAGGATGCTGGGTCCATACACTAAGAGTAGGATGCTGGGCCACATGCACTGGGAGGAGGATGCTGAGTCCATGCACTGAGAGGAGGATGCTGGGCCACATGCACTGAGAGGAGGATGCTGAGCCCATGTACTGGGAGGAGGATGCTGGTCACATGCACTGGGAGGAGGATGCTGGGCCCATGCACTGGGAGGAGGATGCTGGGCCCATGCACTGGGAGGAGGATGCTGGGCCCATGCACTGGGAGGACGATGCTGGGCCCATGCACTGGGAGGATGATGCTGGGCCCATGCACTGGGAGGAGGATGCTGGGCCCATGCACTGGGAGGAGGATGCTGGGCCCATGCACTGGGAGGAGGATGCTGGGCCACATGCACTGGGAGGATTCAACTGGTTTCCTCACTATGTTTCACAGGTACAGTACAAGGAAAGGCACCATAGATTATTTTAAATTGTTTAATCAAAAAAAGAAATGTTTTTCCAATTAGTAATAACCACATGGTTATTAAGAGATACATAAATAATAAAAAATTTTCCTTCTCAAATAATACTATTCACTTATTGGAACCAGGCTGGATGCCCACTCATTTACAAGGATATCTCCAGATGATGAAATTGCCAATTAAGAGGCAAGGGAGGAGAGAAGAAGTAAACAGAGAAAGACCATCTATTTCTGTGCTTTGTCCAGTAAGTTTATGGTTTTAACAAAACAAAAACTACTTGTACCAATTCTAATTAAACTCTGACTCCCATGATGTAACTGACCCCAAATACCTCATTTTGAGATTAATTTGGTAATATTAAATTAAGAAGATTTTACTTATTTTTTAAAAAAGATTTGTCTGCAGGACTGGAGAAAAACCCAGTGGTTTAAAGCACTGGATTCAATTTCCAGCACCCACATGGCAGCTCACAACCATCTGTAATTCCAACTCCAGGGGATCAAGTGCTCCCTTCAGGTCTCTACAGGAACCAGGTATGCACATGCTGTATCGTCATCCTTTTAGGTAAAACACCCATACACATAAAAAAATAATTTAAAAAATAATTGGATATTTCTAAGAAAAGAAAACAGTTCATTCTAACTCTATCAAACAAGACTTTATACAATTTAGTTTCTATATTATATTTATAAGACTCATGTTTGTGTATACACATGTAAGTAGGTAGGATTGAAATTGCATTGCTGCAGGAGAGGTAAGTAAATGGCAGTTTAGATAGGGTTTCTATTGCTGCAACAAAACACATAACCAAAAAGAAAGTTGAGGAAGAAAGGGTTTATTTGGCTTACATATCCACATCACTGCTCATTGTCAAAAGAATTGAGGACAGGGACACAAACAGGGCAGGAACCTGGAGGCAGCAGGCCATGGAGGATGCTCATTACTGATCTGCTCTTCATGGGCTGCTCAGCCCATTTCTTATAGAACCTGGGACTACCAGGGATGAAATAACCCAATATGAGCTGAGTCTTTCTTCTATCAATAACTAATTAAGAAAATGCCTTACAGCTGGATCTCATGAAGGCATTTTCTCAATTAAGGCTCCCTTGCTTCAAATAACTCTAGTTTATGCGTCAAGGTGACATTTTAAGACATCTTAAGTAAAGATGATGACAGATAACAAACAGATAATAGGTATATAGCTGATAGGTAGATATAATAGGTAGATAGATATGTGATAGATAGATGAAAGATAGATAGATAGATAGATAGATACATAGATAGATGATGGATATGTGATAGATAGATAGATAAATAGATAGATAGATAGATAGAAAGATGAAAGATAGACAGATAGATAAATAGACAGATAGATGGAAGACAGACAGACAGACAGATAGATAGATAGATAGATAGATAGATAGATAGATAGATACATAGATAGGAGATAGGAGATAGGAGATAGATAATAGATAGATAGTAGATAGATAGATGATAGATAGGTAACAAAAATCAAACACCCAAATTGAACATTGTCCCAAGTGTTATGAGTTCTGTGCTTATTTTTATCACAAACACTCATTCAATGGCCTTGAGAGACACTGTGTCATAGTAAGGTGGGATCTCAGAGGTCTGACTCCTAGCTCAACACTCTTTTAGCTTGGCAAAGTGCTGCAACAACGTCAGAGGTCCCGTCCAGCTCTAAGGTTCTCTGGTGACCCTGCCGTGCTGCTGCAGACCCAGGATAAACAGAGCTACCAACCTGCCCTGCATGCTGTGCAGAGGCAGGGGAATCTCTAGGTCTAAGGCTAGCCTGGTCTACAGAGCAAGTTCCAGGACAGTCTCCAAAAACAAACATGGCTAGGAGGATTTGGTACATTGGTAGAGTGCTCAGCTGGCTTTTACAAGAGCCAGGTTGAACATCTGGCCCTGAAAAACATACAAAGTGGTGGCTGCAGAATAACTTCTGGGAGCAGGGCTAGAAAGAAACACTCAGCAGTTAAGAGTGTTTGTGCTGTAACAGAGCATCTGAGTTCAATACTTGTCAGCCATGTGCTGGTGGCCCATAACTCCAGTTCCAGGGGATCTAATGCACATGAGAGTGCACACACATGCAAATGGATATAAATAAAATTAATCTTCAAAAGACTCCTGAGTGTCAGAGACTGGTCTAAGGAGAAAAATGATGTAGGAAAACTCAGGTGTTACTGCTGGGTGTGTTCCTGAAGTCTGAAAGCCGGAGATACTTGCATCTCTGTGTTTATTACTGCACTGTTTGCAGAAGCCAAGATGGGGAACCAGCCTAGGTGCCCATCGACAGATAAATAGACTAAGAGATATGGTTCACGTAATTCCAATGGGTTTTTATGCTGCCATAAGAAAGACTGAAGCTCTGTCATCTGTGGGGAAATAATACCTAGCACTGGGGGCCGTCCAATTAAGTGAAGTAAGTTAGTCCAAGAAAGATAAATCTGACATTTTCTTTGGTATGCATAATCTAGATTTAAATGTGAATGTATGTGTGTGAGAGAGATATAAAATGTGTTTTCTTTCTTAAGCTGAATTTAGACAACAGGTCTTATGTGTGCATGAGGTATAAACACAGAAAACCTAGAGGGGAGTTTTCAAGGAGGCAGCAGGGCACTGAGCAGAGAAAAAGGAGCAGAGAGAAGAAGGAGTAGAGGTGAGTGAGGTACGGCACGGATGTATTTTGTGCACTAAAAAATACCTTAATGTTAAAAAAGAAAGATTCAGATGGATAGAACATATACATCAGAAGCTCAAAAATTGTCAAAACTTACTGTTTGAATCAAACCATAAATGAGGAAGCAATTTATTTTATTCTAATAGTGGGAAATGGGCATACTCGCTATGTAACCAATATGGCCAGCTCTAGACTGTTACATGTCTCATGTTTCTCAGGCTCCTTTCATAGTGAATGCCTTTGAGAGTCTATTGAATGCTCAGAACTTTCTCTAGAAAAATACATACATACAATGTTGCACATAAATCCAAGACCCTACTAAGTGGTTGGCCACAAACTAATAACTCCTGATTTATAATGTTACCACCCTGTTTATAAAGTACCAAGGTTCTTGGATCAGAAGAGTTTGAATTTGTGGGGCTATTTACATAAATTTGCATACTCTATTCAATCTGCTCTACCTCAAGGTTTATGAGATAAATTATTTAGTCTAACCTAGTACAATAGTTTTCAAATTCAATATAAGTGAGATGATATATATAAAATCCTTTAGCGAGTTTTAAGCCAATCAATTTAATCACATCTCACAACAAAGGTACAGCAAGGAAAGCCAACCAAAATGAGAAGCACTGCATCATGGGCTTTCAAACCCATCGAGACTATCTGTACCCTGTCTTGCCTTTAACACACACACACACACACACACACGCACACACACACACACAGGCCACAGCCCCGTCCGATGTCCTCTGTACCTAATTATAGCCTTAGAATGTGATGAGACTACCTTCAGCAGTTTATTTACTAACCATCAAAGCTATTCTTTCATTACCTTCAGAATGTGATAGTTATTTTACGAAGGCTCATTAAATTTAATGAGATACAGCCATGTTTATTGCTACCCTATAAAATAACTGTGTACATTGGTGGGAGTGGGGTAAGGGATTAGTAACCCATCTTCACACTGATTCTTGTGTCTGTGGAGTACCAAAATTAAATGGCCAGCCCCTCCACTGTCCTCCGAGTGAAACACTTCAGAATTCAGAAGTCCCTCCCAGGATGAAACTCAGTAGAATCATCATTTCTATTTAATGGTGGCCGTTGCCACCCATTAAAACACAGAGTTATTGCCAACAATGGAAAAGCCACAGGACTGCCAATCAGTGTGCAAGTACTGTTTGCCAGCCATTAAGGTAAACGTGGTGTTTATGTTGGGCCATTTAATTCAGTTGTGTCATAAAGCATGAGGACCAAAGGTGCTCCATTTTCACGCCATGTAGAGCTTGGTTATAGTCTACAGATTGTCAGGTGGGATATAGGGCTTCGTCAGAGCCCAGGGGAATAGCAAAGGAGGGGCCTAGACCCTGATCCAGACCCAGCAGAAAATCCAGGAGGGAGTCCCGTTAGCAGCCCATTGTAATTCTCAGTCAGGACAGTGGGAGCACCATGCCCTGGGGCTCACCTTCACCAGCAGTCAAGCTGGCTACTGTGTAGTGAAGCTGAGAAGTAGTGCGCAAAGAACCAGCTTAGACGTCTAAACACATGGACCTTGGAAGAGACATCTCCTGCCTCTAAACGTACACTCTTCCATTCCCAGAAGTGGGAAGAGGGTGTGCCTTCCACATGGGCGCCCTACACGGGGCTTTAGGAGTCTGCCATATCTAACAAATGAGAAATAGGTTGTATGTCGGAAGCCATGAGAGTCCGAGAATCTGAGTAATGGGGGTGGGAGTGTTTGTTATATTAATTTTCTGTTTTAAAAAAAGGAAGTAACTCACCGGTAAAGTGCCTGCTACTGTGAGCAAGGCCCCAGGTTCTGTCCCAAACAGCACCAGGCTCTGACTTCCATGCTCCCTGAGTGACCCTGCCTGTCTCCTGTTCAGTGTTCCTTGTAACTCTGTCTCAGAGAGTGTCCAACACTGAAGTCATTTGGAGGGGAGAAGAAAGAACTTCTCTTGACCTCTGATACCACATTTATTCCACTAAAAAGTATCCTGTAATATCCGAGGAATATTCAGCATCCTGAAAATAGAAACAGTTGTCTATGAAGATTGTTCTTAAACCTGTAGCCTGCAAGGATTCCGGAAAAAAAAAAAACCCACATTTTCAGAAGCAAATTAAAAATATATGAATAAATATGTAAAGAAAGACTAGAGCAGAGTATTTGTCTTGCCTTCAAGAGATTTAGTCCAGCAAAGTGCTATAATCCCAGCACTCAGGAAACTGAAGGAAGAGGAGCTAAAAGTTTGAGGTTTATCTGGGTTACATAGTGCATCTGAGGCCGTCTGGGTTATGCAGCAACTCTGTCTCAAAAAATTAGAAAAGGAGGAAGAGGAAAGATATCTCACACACACACACACATACACACATACATACACGCACATACACACACAGAGAGAGACAAATAAATGAAAGGAGAAAAGGTAAGAGGGAAGGAAGGAAGGGAGGGAGGAAGGAAGGAAGGAAGAAGACACAGGGTGGAACATAACCCAAGTACACAGCTTGTCTAATGTTCTTCAAACCTTGTATCCCTTCTAAAACATGTAAGGTGGTGTGTGTGAGTGTTCTACATGCACACACATGTACATATAAAGAAGAGAGAGAAACAGAGATACAGAAACAGAGATGACACAGAGATAGAGATGACAGAGAGAGACAGAGAGAGACAGAGAGGATATTCGTTCGACCTATACAGGGAAAGCTCGTGCTGTGTATACGCAGACAGATCCAAACACAAGACAAGAAGTCTGGATAATGGATTCTCCCAGTCCCAGGAAAAATAACTTTACAGCAGGATATTTAGATGAAAATTCCCAGTTCCAAAGCCGAATAGGGAGTTTACGCTACCAAAGGGTTTGAATCCACCCATGAGAGCTGATCAGCTATCCTCAGTGGCCATCAGACCATCGAGCAAAGAGGGGGAATTCCTTCTAGAAATGGCAGTGCCTGGTGAGAAGCTATCTCTCAAAGAGTCTGAATGGTTCTGTTCAGGAGTCCCTCGAGGTTACTTACTAAACTTCCTTCTCTGGGTGCTAAGAGACAGCCAGGATCTGTCCTTGGGCTCCCTAGTTGCTGGAAGGAATCTCTTAGCCATGGAGGTTGGAAACTATGCCATGCACATCACAGAACAGTTGTTCTTAATACAGCTCTGTTTTCAGTACTTAATAAGTCTAGAATCAGGGGAGTGCAAAACTTCATTGTTTTTAAAACCAAAATAGCTACAATGTTTCCTAGGCCACCTCTTTCCATCATATTAAACTATGGAAGGGCTGGAAGTATAATTATAGCTCAATGGGAAGATGTTTGTCTAGCACACAGTAGGTCCCTCCCATAATGAAAATAACAGCAACAAAGACAAATATCTGTGGACAACAACAGCTTAGAAAATGAGGCAGAGGGGAGGCTATGATTTTTAGCATCATGTATGCTATGTTTCATAAACGCAGCACAATGCAATAGTTTGTGCCTGATCCAAAGTTTAGAGCTAGGTTTACATCTAGATCAATCCCTCTGTTGACCTTGGTTACTTTCTGAGTCTCTGTAGCCTCGTGTAAAGAGTGGGAACATGATTATCTTATAGGGCTGCTGAGAAGTTCCATGAGATTTCGTGGTGTGTTGTACAATACCTGAGACATGATGAGTGACCGATAGTTGATATATACTACTAAAATAGGTGAAAGAAACTTGAAGTTTATACATATAAGATTTTGGTTTTTGAAGAAATAGTGAAAAGTTAGAAAGCTCAGAAAGTTTGTCTCTGCTTATTTAAAAGAACAGAGTAAAAGTCTCTTCCTGTTTCAACACAGTGATCTAATTAACCTTTTGCCAGTATTAAGGTGACCTTGAATTGGTCTTGTGACCTCAAATGCTTAATGATGTTGACTTTAAATGGGCTTTTTGGGATAGTCAAAAATAGCATCTGGAGAAATGGACAAAAGGTCAAATTCATTTACTTTGTAATAAATAGCGAACACATTTGGCATTAGCTGCTCATAAGTAGGAATAAATGTAAATAATTCATTTGCCAAAACAAGAAGGTAAGAGATTCACAAGTGGTTTAGGATAAAGTAAAATAAAAATTTCCAAAAACTAAAACAAAAACAAAAACAAAAAAACCCAACAACAAAACAAAATAGGATCTCACATTGATCTTTGGTCTCACACCACTTTATATTATAATTGGAAGAGATTTAATTACTCATTTTTATAAACTAAAGAAATACATTTCTAACTCACATTAAACAAAGTAAAGATGAATCTAATTAAGCAACCCTGATTTATCATCATAAACATCCCCATCCCAGGCAGAGAATCACTGAGCCAGGGGAAGTGAGAACAATAAATGCAGAGTGTAAAAATGTCAGCACTGAGCGACTGTCTGATTTCTAAAACTCTGTCTCATTTTACAAATGTTTACACTTCAAAACCCCAAATTCCAGTGACATCTTTCATGATACTCAAACTTTAGGATGAATGACCAAACCTATTTTATCAACAGAGCCTCATTTGGGAGATTAGTTTCAAAACAGAGTCAGGAACACAATTAACACTGCATTACTTTCACCGTTGCCAGTACACGACCCATCTGATGTTTGTGCCTCACACTGAAGTCATGGTCGATTGTGGGTTGGTTGGTTTGTTTTATTATTATTACTGTAAGAATCTTTTCTGTACACACAACTCTGTTCTGAACCTCACTGGCATGTTAGGATCTAATTGTTTCCGATACAGAAGTAGTCATATCTTTTTATTTATAAATTACATTCATCAGCCCAATGTTTCTTTCTGGCTGAAAGTCAGATAGGAATGAGGGCACCAGCACGTTCGACAGCACTGTTACCATGTGCGCAGGCTGAAGTCTTCCCTTGAAATGAAATCAAGCTCAAATGCTTGCCTGTCTGATACTGTTAAGAAAGATGTGTGAGACATCTCTTTATAGAAAATATCTTCAGCTCTCCCCCCTTCCCTGTAATAATTGTTAAGCTGCTTACTGAATCAATACCCAGCTTTTGTGCCTGTATCAAAAACACTGGTGCTCATGTACAGCTTTCACTCTGCCCTGTATTTCTCCAAGTTCTAACATGTGTCTCCACTGCTGGCTTATTCTGTTAGCATCTATAACACTTATTGCTTACAGCTGATCGTGTCAGCCACTCTGTTATTAATTCCTGATCGCTCCGGACCATGACCCATTCTTCCAGAGCTGCCTCAGATCCTTGGCCATTTCTTCCTGTAGAAATGAAGCTTTAAAGGGCAGTTATTCGGAGACTCTCGCCATTTGTAACATCCTAATTATTCTACATAATCAATAACATCAAGGGCTTTTTTCTTGGAGACTTTCGGTTTATTTACATTTTATTCCACACACGTCACTTTCCATCAAGAGCAATACCGATTTTCTTGGCTTATGTCTGCTCTCAGGACAACCTTAATTCACCATAAATGTATTTGTGTTCACTACATAGTTAGGCCCAGTTGGTGATGTTGATATAATCCTGGGACCACGCATGTCTTGTTCTACAATACAAGACTTTAATATAACTGAGAACACTACCCAGACGATGACCACAGAGACTGCAGGCAGGGCTTTATCTCATTGTTGTTACTTTTGCAGAGGCCTCTGTTTATGATGTGATGCATTTGGGCCTAAGCACATTAGCTGCATTATTCATTGGGTACATTTGTCAGAACATGCATGTGTATAAAGAACTAATGATCCATATTAAATTAATGGCGCTATAAAGAAGAAAAATACTCCACACACACATCTATGTCAGAAAGTACAGGCTCCGATAAACCATAGAAAGGGCCTAATCGGATGAAGCATTGAACTGCTCTATCTCCAAAATTACATTTCTAGAAATGTGCTTGTACACAATGTTGGTTTTATTAAAACAAATTAATTCAGTCATTAAGGAATCATAAGGCAAGTGTCTCATAAGTCAGGACCTCCAGTGTAACAAATTGATTAAATGACTGTGTAATAGTCTCTTTAAACAAATCTAGTGTAACAAGTTAATAGATCTGCTCAATTGCCATGCTGGGGTGATGAGGGTGTGGGCGGGTGACTCTCATTAAATCTGGAAGATGGTTCTTCCGAGGTTTTTTCCCCTGTCCTCTGTATATTTCCTGGGTGTGCTCTGTTTTGGATTTGAGGGGTATTGGTGGGGAGGGCTCTGAAAATGGATTTCTGTAATTACAATTTAAAATTTTAAAACTGAAACTTGTAATGGAGCTCTTGGTCTTTCCCACTCCCTCCATCTCCTTCTCCCTTTTGTGGCCCCTCTCACCTTCTCCCTCACCATCTTCCTCTCTTCCTGGCCCACCCTTAAAGCAGGCTAAAACAGAGGCTGAACCCTACACAGGCTTTCCTTTGACCTTAGTACTTAAAAGAACCTAATTGCTCTTGGACCGGGTGCCTTCTCTGTGCCTTTAGCAAAATTTGAACGAGGTTGAGTCTGACCAGTGAAACCTGGGGTAGCCTGGAGGGGACAGACAGAGGCAGGTAACTAAAAGGTAGCCTCACTTTTTAGCCATTACAGGCTCAGGGGCCCTCACATTTCACCCTTTCCACAATGCTAGGTGCAAGTAGAGAGAGGGCTCCCAGAGCCTCCTCTAGTAGGAGCCCTGGTCCATAAGGTTACCCTTAGAGACGTACCCTTGAAGAGGACTGAGGGATGCTTAGAGAGCAAAGGTTCTGCTGCAGACAGAACACTGAAATCTGGGGATCCGGTTTTTTGTTTGTTTGGGTTTTGCTTTAAGAAACATGGAAGCATTCTCGGGTGGGTGCTGAACTGGCGGGGGAAGAACGGAAAATCATCACAGAGAGACTTTGGAAGTTGGCGATCCCCTCGCTGGCTCGCTGGCTGGATTGCTCCCTTGCCAGAGTCTGATTCCCCCGCAGGCTTTAGGATTGGAACAGGAAAAGAAAAAAGACTTGAAGTCTGCCTTTTCGGAGGTGTCCGTACCCATGACACCCTCTCACCAACGGCCCTGGAGGAAACAAAATCTATTACCTATTGCCATTTTGTTAAGTGTTTGCTCTGCAGTGTGACCCCGCCACTTTATCTGTTGCCTTTTTATTTTCTGAGTGCATGTTGCCCATATGTTACTCTAATAGTTGCTATAATTCTTGAGCAATGGGGCTCGTATTTTACGGGGCTGAATTAAAAAGAATGCACTTTAATAAAAACCTGAGCAATACACTAATGGCCTGACATTGATGTATTTGCATAGAGATGAATTATACAGGCCTGCTTGACAGACTTTTAATAAATGATAGAGGAGGTTATTATAGGGATGCACTTCGGTGTGTGTCAACAGGTTATTTTAGTGCATCCTTTAAGGCTAAAGCCTGAAGCGATACAGTCCGGCGCACAATCATAGGGTACTTTTTTGTCTTGCATATTATGACATTTATTGGGACCACGCTGAACCCACATTACGATCGCAAACCACATTTTATTAACCATTAGCAACGTTAACTGTAAGTGGAATCGAGAATTGAAAAAGAAAAATGAGCCCCGACTATATCCCTCACCCACATTAAATTTGAAGGTAGCCATGATGAGCATTTGATACCTGCGGTCCTCTCCTCAGAACTGACAAACCTTTAGTTGGCAACATGCGCTTTGAAGTGGACAGGAAAGACCACAGTCCTCCCGAGGAACCGCATCGCAAACTGCTGAGCGACGGTGGCGAGAAGCCACCAATTTAGACTTTGTCCGTGAATGTGATGACTTTCGGCTCCATCCACTGTGTATACCCAGCCCCAAGGTGAGACTCTAGGTAAAGCCCCTCCCGATTGCAAATGCCTGCTTGTGCATCCTATTGTATTCTCACTGCGTACACGTCCTTCCTGAAATAAACAAAAATAAACGACACTTAATTGATTAAAAATTGAAGGCCGCCCAGACTCCTCGGGCTCTGAGACTGAGCTCCTGGGTTTCCCAGGTGGGGACGCAGACTGCGCGCCACTGCCACCGCCACCGCCACCGCTTGGTGCCCTTCCTCCCGCGCCTGCCAGCTGTGTCTGCTACAGTCACAGAGGCAAACGGTCACATCGCGAGCGGAAAGAGACTGGAGGGCCAAGTCCTCCTCCTGAACCCAGAAGAAAGGGTGAGGTTGAAGACCGAGGACACCGGCGACCCCAGCACCCAGGGTGTGGCGCGTTCTTGCAGGACACGGAACGCTTGGAGTCCCAGTCCCTCCGAGCAGATGTTTTTGTCCCTCGCGGAGATTTGTAACTTATGTTCGCGACAGCTGGTGGCCGGCGCCAGCAACATGCATCTGTTCTAGAACAAACCTGGTGGGAGCTGCGGAGGAGAGGAAAGGACCCGGCAGGGGACTAATTAACACGTGTGTTATGTGTACACAACTCCTCTAACTGTGTCACGTACGACGTGAGAAACCGTAGGATCCAGTTTGGCTGAGCTCGCCTACACTACTCAGTATAGAATCAAGCGAAAGACTAGAAATGCCTCGAGAAAAGGACCAGGGAGCGCCACGTGCGTGTCTTGTGTCGCAGCAGCTCACAGAACAGCTGGGGTCTGCATATATGAAGATCCGTAGAGGTGGTCCCCAAGCCAAAGCTGCGCGACCTTGAGAAGCTCGGGCACTAAACCTTCCCGGAGATAGGCAGCGACGACGGCGTGGACACTGGCGAGGGTGCGAAATAGCCCTAGATCTAGAGGAAAAAGCGTGGATACCCGCGGCCTCTGTGTGCACAGCAGGGTTGCAGATCTAAGTGACTGCGCTGTCCTCCAGGCCTGCAGGGGGCGCACCCCGCATCCAAAGTGAGCGTGCAAGGGGTCGACAGTGGGGGTGTAGGGTGATAAGGCTAAATCAGGGAAGGTGATTTACTGTACTCTGACCATCCCAATCCCTCTTCTCTATGAAGTCATGCACAGACGCCAGATGGTGCTCTGTATTGAGCGACAACTAGAATAGATAGCGGGACTGGGAGCACTCACTTCTTGAGCCTTCTTCGTTGTCCTGGGGTGGGAAACCCAGATTGGGTGTGGGCTATTGACAGCAGTACATGCAGACAAGCCTGTCATCACACTGACCCACAGTCTGGGAATAGAGGACACCCTAGGCACCAGGGAACTAGACCCAGGAGTGGCCACCAATGCCCTGAATGCCAGACTTAGTTGGGCCAGGCTCAATAGAGGATGTGTCAAAAAAGCAAAAGCATACTGGAGCCAGAGAAGGAAGTGTGAGTTGTCATCTACCACTTGGGGACTGAAACCGCTCTCTGGAAGGTAAGAACTGCTAACAACAGTATAGTGATAGCAGAAAACAACCTTGACCCAGTGAGGGTTAGTTCAAATGAGAGACTATGCAAAGTACTACAGGTAAGAAACCAGTGGACCAGGGAAGGCGGATGCCATTGCTGATTTTTCTGATCTTGAGGGGAGTGGAGGGAGGCATTCTCAAGAAAGATCTGGAACTCTGATAGCTGTTTCTGCTTCCTCTGCTAGCAGGTGCTGCCTCCCTCTAGGTAAGGCCATCTCCCTAAATAAGGTGTCCTGAATGTCCTTACTGCCATCCTGTGGACTCCACCTACTCAGTCCTTGGATCCCTTAAAGGGAGTCCAGCTACCAAACGTACCCTGCACAGGAGTGTTTGGCCTGCTATTGGCTTTGCAGAGTCTGTGGAAGTGCAGATGCCAGAAGGGCTTGAGACTAGGGGATATGCCAGGTACCTTTCCTTGCTGTGTATTTCAGATTACTTCTGATTATGTCTGTTTCTTTCGTCTAAAAGTCAAAGGGGCCAACAGCCCCCACATTTGGCACCATTTTCTTTCCCAGTCCTCTAGCAGAAGAACCTTCTAGAGCTGTGGCCTCCTCCTGGGTGCCACAGAGCCTTCTCAGCTCTCTGTTCCCTAGAAGAAGAGTCTCCAAGAGATCCAGTACCTCTCTCCCGGCCCCCAGAGAGACTATGTTGGCATTCCCTGCCCTTTGGACCTCAAGAGATATTCCAAATTTTGAGAGCAATAATGGAGTCAGATATGCCTGTCCCTCCCCTGGTTTCCCTTGCTCTGTTCATGTATCTGGCCAGAAAAGCAGGATATGGGGAAACAACTTATTTAAAGGGAGGTAACCGGGTTAACTATGACAGCCCTGATTCTAGTTGCAAGTAAGCCAAGAAGATACCCCCCACACCCACCCACACATATCCCTTATGGTCTTTTATAGGACCAGACTAATTCTACATAGTTTTCTCACTATTACACAGTGTTTTCTCACTTCCTTCCAGAGCAATGTGACTGTTACCCTGTTACTGTAAGCTAGCAAGATGAAAAGGTACCTAAGGAAAACACCTGAAGACAAATCCATCGCATGTGGGAAAACACCACCCCCATGGGACGCTTAAGTATCTGAAGGACCTAGAAATGACGCTGACCACCGAGACCACCTTTGCCTGCAAGAATCCTTCCACAGAAGGGTATCTGTGCTCCCATGGAGCTGCTCACTGCTTCCTGGGGATTTAGAACCAGGAACAGCATGCTGTAGACATAGAGGGGCTTAACCAGGGACCCCCAGGGAGGATTCTGCAGGAGTTGGGAAGTGTAATTAAAACAAGTAGACATTAGTTAGTTGGGTTAGTGTGTTGTATTCCAAATTTTTGTCCCAAAAGAAAATATTATTGAAAAATCAAAGTTTACCCTTTCAGATGCTCTTCTGGGTCAGTGAATGAGGCATGAACCGAATCTCACAGCAGTGGACACTGGGAATGATCAGTGAGCCTCCTTCTTATCCCTTGCTGTCATAACCCACATGACCTAAAAATACCAAATGTACTATAAATTGGCTCTGCTACAATTGTATTTTAAAGGAACTCTAAAGAATAAACTAAAATTCCATTTCTTGATCTTCCATCTCTCCCAGGGAAAATCTTGACACCAAACTCATTCATCTCTTGCTTTGTCTTATTTTTACAACTTGACTGCTAGTTTTTTTAAGATTATTTATTTTATGTATATGAGTACACTGTCGCTGTCTTCAGACACACCAGTAGAGGGCATCAGATCCCATTACAGATGGTTGTGAGCCACCATGTGGCTGCTGGGAATTGAAGTCAGGATCTCTGGAAGAGCAGTCAGGCAGTGCTTTTAACCACTGAGCCATCTCTCCAGGTCCTTGACTGCTATTTATAAATATAACAAGCTGCATAAAAGATTCCAATAGCCTGAAAATTACTTTCTTTCCAGGTAGGAGGAATGAGAGCTATATTAAAGTTTATTTCATTTTCTTTAAAACCTTCAAGAGAATTCAACACTCCTTGTGGGTTTTTTCATCCCAGTGGGGTGTGTGTGTGTGTGTGTGTGTGTGTGTGTGTGTGTGTGTGTTACATCAAGATATGTTCCTTGAGTTGAAGATGTAGCTCACTTAGTAAGGTACTTGTGTAGTATACAAAAGGTCCTAGATTCAGCCTCCAGCACCACATAAAACTGGAGGTGGAGGCAGGGGGATGAAAAGTTCAAGGCTATCTTTCCTCATAGCAAGTTTGAGAGCAAGCTGAGTTACATGAGACCCACACAATAGTCAACAAGCATATATAAAATTTCTGTTTTCCAAAGGATACCAGATGTTACAGTGTCATCCAAGATGCTCTCCACTGTGGTCTTTCAAGTCTATCTGAGGCACATTTGTGTCCCTGGTGAAATAGCACACAGATAAACTGAATAAGTAAAAATAAAAATGTGTGCACTTGGAAGCAACCAAACTCCATTCGTGGGGAACATGAGTGCTTGGCTGTCAGTATACCTAAGTATGCTGAAAGCGAGGGCCTGACTATGTCCACTTCTGTCTTGCAGTCTGTCCAATGGAGGTTCATAACTGTCTGCTGACTTCATATTTACAGCTCTACATCCCTTTCTCGTTGTAATCATCTTTGTCAGACTCCCTGGGCAGGTGCAGCAACTGCTTCTTAGTCCTGAAGAGATGAAGGCACGTCTTTGCCTGAGGCTTGCCTTCATTTGCTCTTCTCCTGGTCCTTGACCTCTCTCTGCTTGTTCTGTTGGGAGAGAAATGTAAATGTAGCATATATAAGCTAGACATAATAGCACTTGCTGGTAATCTCACCCCTTGGGAAGCTGAGGCAGGAGAATCCTGAGGTTCAATCTTGCTTGGGCCACATTGCAAGAATGCGTCATGAATAAATGTATTGATTTGTTTTTTAATTTTACACTTAAAAAAAATTACAAAGTAGAACAGATCAATAAGAGCCTTCTGCCAACCAACTTCGGTAGATGAGTTAATATTCATACAGAATGAGGAAGCATCTATAGGGCCTTGTGTTGTTAATATTTGGTTCTGCTCACATCTAGGTCTTCTGTCTTCCTAGGACTTTGCTGCTCTCTTATTCATGCCTTCTCAGGAGACCACTGCAACTTCAGCAGGATACCCTACTCCCTCTCACCTCATTGAAGCTCCATACCCTAGAAAGACCCATAGTACTGGTTACCAAAGGCTCCAACTTAGAAGTCAGGCTAATTTGAGAGAAAGAGAGACAGAGAGACAGAGACAGAGACAACGAGAGAGACTGAAAAAGACAGAGATTACAAGCATCTAACCAAGCAAAGGAAAAAAATGGAAGTATGTCTTTACTTATGGTGAGAAACAATACAAGCACAGAAAACAAGCCTGCTTCTTTCTAGCCTGAGATTTCATGATGGAATAAGGTATCCTACACGGAGCCAAACTTCACACAATACTGTAGCAAGTCATGTAAGTTGCGTTTTGCAACATTGTGAGGCTGCTCTTATATTAGGATACTTGGACAAAGAAAAAAGAGGGGGGTGGTCACTGAATTTATGTGACTTTTCTGGATTAAGTTCTGGGGCTGGAGGGATGATGCAGAAGGTCAAGAACACTTGGTTCCCAGCACCCACTTCAGGTAATGCCATCTTCTGGCCTTCACGCACCTACACAAACATATACTCAGGCTCACACACATAGCCATAAAAGAAATAAATCTTTTTGGGTTTTTTGTTTTGTTTTGTTTTGTTTTAAAAAGTGGAGAAATGGAAATAAAGATCCCCGGGGCTCAAATGTTGCTGTAATGAAATTAAGCCACACCTCCTTTTCACTCTGAGTAGAATGTCCTCCTGCAGTGTTCAACCAGCTTGAAGTTGTCCGTGATGCCCAGGGTCTTCTCCTAAAGGAGAAAGAAGAATCTGCTAGATACTTACTTATCTGTGCCATATAATAAATCACCCTAAAGTTAATGGACTAAAACAATAAACCCGCAGTATCTGGTATGCTGTCTGTAGGTCAGGAATCCAGGAGCGATTCTGACTCAGGAGCTCAATGAAGATTGGCATCAAGATGGTGACTATCCCTAAGCTGGAGGGTCTGCCTCCAGACTCCACCTACACTCCTTGATAATTAGCACTGAGAGGGCATTAGCTCTGGGCTGCAGCTGTAACTCAGCTGGCAGAGAATGCCAAGCAGGAAGCCCTGGGTTTGATTCTCAGCATTGTATAAACCAATGTGCTGTGCTGTGCTGGGCTGTATTCCCAGCACTGGGATGCAATAGCAGAAGAAGTAGGCTAAACTACATGAAGTCCTGGCATAAGCCTTTCCACTTCTGACCATGTGGACCTCTCAGTAGAGTTGCCTGATTAAGAACAAGAGGCTTCCGACTTCCCCAGGACAGGGATCCAAGGGGAAGAATGAACTGTACCCTTCAGTCACTGGAAAACCCTCATCCAGGTCCAAGGGAACTAGGCTCTGCTTTTTAAAGGAAGGACTAGTCCAGAGTATTTTGGAAATATTTTTAGGGCACCTCAGCTAGCTGCCCTTTAAATTTCACATGAAGGGAAAACAGACCTTGCCCTCAAAACTGTCTTCTCTTCTACTTCATGATTTTTCTTGGACCGAGTAACTCTCTTGCCTTGGAGCTAAAAGTAACCTTGGATGAGACAGTTCCTGGGCTAAAGCAGCTGCTTCTGATGATAACGATGATGAGGTTGGTGATGATAAATGGTTGGCCCCCTAACCTCGTGTCAAGCTCTGTTCTGCAAACCTCACATAAACTGATATGCTCCATTTTCCAACAACTCTAAGAGGGCAATCAGCATCCCCATTGTACAGTCAAGAAGACTGAGGCACAGGGAAGGGGCTTGCAATTTAAACAGTATTGTACAGCCAATTGAGGTTTGAATATTTAGCCCAAGCCCGGCTTTCATACACTGTATGATCTTGTGATTGTGAATGTAATAAATTTTCTCAGGCCTTCTCATTCTCTTGAGATCATTGGATTTGGAGAGAAAACTTGAAAGCCCTCCTAGAGCAAGTGAATGCCGTGGGGAGGGAAGATGCTGCTTCCCCAGGGGAAAGGAGGCTCCCAAAATTATTTTCAAGAGCTTAACCATACTGCCAAGTTCAAAGGCCAAAGCCGCAGTTGGCTATTAGAGAGAAGACAGTAAGTACACCAGTGTGAGGCTCCATTAGAGGAATGGGACTCCGCACAAGCCTTTGTATGCTTGAAGATGACTGTGCCCTATGCACTGAGCACTGCAGCTACACAGTATGGTGATAATTAAGTGAATATGTTCTCTTCCAGAGACCTTAACTTTCTGTGTGTAATATGAGAAAAATATGACCCCTAAAACCTGACCTTTTTTTCATAATTTATGTACCCTGACCAAACAAAAGTCTGTGCACAGAAATGAAACGGTTGTTCACTGGCTTCCTTCCTGAGTTTTCTATCAAATAGTGTAAGTATGCCTCAACATTTATTTTAGCTGCACCCAAGGAAGAGGAAGGCAGTAGCACTAGAGAGGCACTAGGAGTCCTTTAGATGATAGAGTCTATAACAATAATATACACCTACTACAGTGCATGGTAGAAAACCTCTCTCCAATGTAGAAGGAATCTGTCTTTGAATGTACCCCCATCTGAACTAGCCCTTACTGTTCAAAACAGACACTGTGGCTATAAAAGAGACTCTGCTTAAGGTTGGCTTCGGTAGATACCAAACCCAGTGAGTGTTTGCTTCAGGAGCCTCAGAAACAAGTGATGTACAGCAAAGACAGCTCATTTTCCAGTCAATGGAGTTGGATGCAAAAGGAAGACCAAAGAATGAGCTCAGGCACCAAGATCAATTCTCCAGTTTGTGGAACTCCAAGCCAGTTTCAAGGAGATGCCCCCTGATCCTTCAGTCAGCCATGCTGGTCACACCTCCCTTCTCTCCATTAACTTTCCATTAATAAATTAGTGGAGGGGTTAAGGCACTGCACTGTGTTTTAAGAGGGTCCAATTGGGTGTAGTGGCCTGGGGCCACAATCCCAGCACTCATGAAGAGCAGGAGAATCTACAGTCTGAGGCCAGCAGAAGAGGATCTCAAAAGGAAGGAAATAAAGGGGGTGGGGAACTTGAAAGAGAGACAAGAGGAAATGGGAAGGAAAGCAAAAGGAAGAAATGGGGAAGGGAAGAGAAGGGGTACAGATAAAGGGAGGCAGAGGGGAAGGGAAGGGGGAAGGGAAGACAAGCATCCCACCAGGGAGGCTGCACTACCCCTGAAGGCGGGAGAAGAGGGGGGAGAGAAGGGAGGAAGGGAAGACGCACTGCCCCTTGAAGTAGCCTTCTAAATGCTTCAGAATAAAATAACACTTTCCTGAGGAAAATGGAAGCCCCCCCCCCTACTAAATATCTGGCTTTAAAAAGAAAAAGTGGTGGGGGAGGAGAGTTCTTTGCAAGTCTGTCTGTGTGTGTGGTAAAGGGGGAGGGGTGTTGAAAGCAGAGAAAGCTCTTCAAATTAGCCTAAAATAGAGTTTATAGATGGAATCAACACTCACCTCTCTTGTTGTTACAGCATCTCATTGTTGAGAAGTAACAAAGGGGCCACTGTCCCTTTAAGCTCTTCAGTGCTAGGAGTTCCCAAGTGGAATTTCTCATTCTCTCCCTCTCTCTCCCTCCCTCCTTCTCTCTCTCTCTCTCTCTCTCTCTCTCTCTCTCTCTCTCTCTCTCTCTCTCTCTTTCTCTCTCTCTCTCTGTGTGTGTGTACACCAATTTAAAGAGAGGGATACCTCCCCAAGTTAGGGCTAGCTTAATGCCATTCTCATGACTTCAGACTGCCTCTTTAGTCTCTGTGACATAGGACATACAGTGTGTCCGAGAGCAGGGCCTCCGGGAACACATTGCCAGCACTTTGAGTCCTCTCTCTCACCACTGTCCTCAAGAAGGGAAAAGTAGATTAAAATGTTCACAAGCTTGGTACCGTCCACTACTCCCCACTTCCAGCTTTGGGAGTAAAGCCTGTATGGGCTTGGCTTCAGAATCCTGAGTGTGGACCAAGGAACATTTAATCACTGCACAGGAAAATTGAGCTTGTGCTAAAAGAATTGAGCAAGACCAGAGAGGCCAGGAGTGTGGCTTCTTCCTTCCACACCATGTCCCCACCCCTCTAGAAACCTCCAAATTGACTTCTTTTGGGGGGAAAGAAACATACACAACAAGCATCAAAACTATGTGTCCTACATTTCATGTGCAGTGCATGCTCGCTCTTGCATATGCACACACACACACACACACACACACACACACACACACACACACATAAACCTGCTATTCTTTTTTTTAACACTAATAAAAGCAGTGGTCTGTCAAGTTGTTAGTGACTTTTTTTAAAATTTTCAATCATGAACCTCTAGCTTCGTCAGATCTTTATGGTTGTTAAGGCCATAACAATTTTTAAGCAAGATGAGAAAATGACAATGACAAAAATAACAAAGACAACGCCCCAAATGATTCTTTCTCTCAGCTGCTTTGCAGGATGGAGCTTGGAGCTTCCTTGGCTTCCCCACCACACTAACTCTTAGAAAGAACTGATTTTGCCTAGAGAGAAACCAAACCAACCAAGACAAAGGGAGATAGAGGAGGCATCCTCCCACCCACGCCTCCGTTCCTACCAGCTGTAAGGGGCCAGCGGTAACTGGTGGCCAGCTGGAGTTTGGGATGGAAGTAAATTAACTGGAAACCTCTAGTCACTGCTGCAGTCAACTGGAAAAAGAGAGTGGATGCCTGTGGGGCCTGGCCCCAGAGCCTGGGCTGCCTGCTCGGCTCCCTGCAGAACTTTCTACCACCACAGCCAACTTGGAGGTGGGGCACTGCCCCCAACCCTGTGTTCGCATCTTAAGGGCCCTGAGCATAGAGAGAATGCTTTCTAAAGGGTGTGTGGCAGGCCCCTCTCCACACGTCTAACCCGAAATAAACACTCACCCTTCAGATGATTTACTCACACATCCCGTCTTAGTCAGATGTTTTCTATGACTCATTCCCATTACTATGGTTGTCATCTTCTCCTGCTATTGGTGATTGTTATCCGTATTCAAAAACAATGTTTTTCATTGTAGTGTGAATTTTTTTTCTTCCCTTTGTTTCCTGGCTTTCTCAAAGGACAGCAGAGAGGTTAAAAGTTGACAAGGGTAAAGTGGGGAAAGGAGTTTTATTTGTTGCAATAAACTGTAGTTGTAAGATAGCAAGCTTGTTCACTTTCTCAAAAGAGAAGGAAAGAAAGAAAGAAAAAAGAAAGAGAAAGGAAAGAGAAAGAAAGAAAGAAAGAGAGGAAGAAAGAAAGAAAGAAAGGAAGGAAAGAAAGAAAAAAAGGAAGAAAGAGATAAAAAAAAAACAGTGGTGGGGGAGAAGAGGGGAAGAGAAATGGACCCAGGAGGAGGGAAAGAATTTGATAGGTAGGAGAGAGAGAACACTGAAAACAAAGGGGAGAGAGAAGGAAGAGAAGAAAGAAATACTGAAAGGGGGAGGGGTTGTTCTTGCTTGTCCACAGTTAGGATTAAGCTTCTGTCACTCCAGCAGAGTAAACTGTTCTTAACAATCCGCTGCCTCTCCATAGGACAAATGCCTCAGTCTTGCTAAGAACACAGAAACTAAAATGGATTGGAAATTTCTGGAGAACTTTGCAAACTGGAGACAATTAAAGGAGATGATTTCCTTCTTTCCGATAAACCAGGCTATCTGGAATATGAGAATTCTGTTAGCCACTCTAACTGAAGGGGGAAAAACGTTTTAAAATACACATTCTCTAGGAAATCAAACAGTTTCCACACAGAAGTTCCACTGAGAAGTTCCACTCTGAAGTTCTGTTTCATTAAGTGCACCACTAAGAGAAAAATGTATATCCTTGGACCTATAATTGAATGTCTGAAAGCAAAGCAAAAATTGATTATAACCACCCCCCCCAAAAAAAAACAAACAAACAAACACCAAGGCAGTAACCTCCACACACCCATACCACACTCTCTCATTGGAAAAGCTCAGGTCACTGTGTCTGTAACACGAAAGGCTGACAGGTCACTTAAAATAAGCTTTCTTTCCGTTCATTGTCCTGACTGTTCTGCAGTCCGCTAGGTGACTGTAGAAAAACGCTCATCTCAAATGCAGAGGGACTGCTCCCAACTCCCTTCTTCCCCTAAGCGAATCAAATTAGGGGTTGCCCTAGGAGCTGCGTCCGTTACCAGATGAGGTCTTCCTCGGGGGCTTCCTGGCGTGTGTGTGTGTGTGTGTGTGTGTGTGTGTGTGTGTGTGTGTGTGTTGGGGGGGTATCAGGAAAAATTTCGGAGAGACATTAAAGCTCCTACTAGAAGTCCCCTTACTGAGAAGGCGGCTATTCTTCTCACCATGCCAGAGGGATAGGAGTGATTCCTCCAAATAGATGGAGATGAAGGTGAAGAGGAGGAGGAGGAGGAGGAGGAGGAGGAGGAGGAATAAAGGTGGGAGGTGGAGAAGGAGCAGCAACAGCTATTTCACCAGGAAGCGATCTAACACTTTTTTGTGCTCTTGACTTTTATTTGAGATCTCTGATGAGGCCAGGTGACCTGTGCGTATTCATTCAAGGCAACAGACATCTTCAAAATATTTTTTTGTTGCTGTTTTTAATTCGTTTTATCCTTTGAAACAGAAAGTGCATTACATTGCATGGGTCTCTCAAAGGGGCTGCCTTTTCTTTACAAACCGAATTCCTCGTATAAATTAATAAACGTTAAAGAGGCTAATATATCACCGTTATTAGCTTTAAAAGAAAACAATTTACATATTCTATAGTATTCTTATGATACAAAACACTTCGAACTTAATTACAGCAACTAAGTGGAACTTTTATGTTCTGACCCAAAGCGCTTGTGACAATTCCCACCATCTACTTTTAACACGCATTTTTATCAGAAAGGAGTTAAATTAAATACAAGATAGTGTAGCCCTTCCCTCCCCAATATTTTTTTAATCACTAATAAATAGCAACAAACGGCTGTGCAAATTCGGAGGGGAACTCAAAGGCTGGTGTGAGAAGCTCGCGGGTTCCGGGATATGAGACTGCAAGTCCTGGGGCTGGACAGGGGTGGGGACCTGGGGCTGCCCTGGGGCCCAGCAAGGTCTGAAAGCCCAGCAAGAATTGTTGAAGGGGGAAAGCGTTTCGGAAAGATCCAGAGCCAAAAGAGGAGTGAGTCGGGAGATGTCTAAGGAGGGCGATGACACTGTTTTCTAAGATTTTTCAAGTTAATATGAAAGGCGGCCAAGTGGTGTGAATACCTAAAACCAACGAGAGTAAAGGTCCATCTCTTTATACCAAATTCCAAAAAGCATTTTACATTTTAAATATTCACAATAAAGTAACTTCTAGTCAGTGTGACTCACGATTTATTTACATAGAGCCTTCAACAGGTTACTTGGTCGGCAGTGCAGTTTGGGGGAGGGGGAGCGTCCCTTTCTCCCTAGGTGGCAGCTGCCCTCCGTGATTCGGAGATTCCCACCCGGCGGTGGTCGACGACCCTTCGGAAACGCGGCCGAGTGCTCAAGAACCGCAGAGCAAGGGACCGAGCCTGGATGGGGACCGCCTGACGTCGCGGGTGGGAAGAGTCCTGGGGAGGCGCGGGGATGTGGATTCGGCTGCGGGGGATTTTGAGCAGTGCACTTGGCGGGCCCCTTTCCTCCTCATCAACGCGCTGTCCTACCGACCCCCGCCCTCCCCGCCACAATTTCTAGGTTAAAAAAATAGATATATACATCTTAGAAAATAGTAAAGGCCCAGCGAGCAGCCAGGGTGCTGGGGACCGGGGACCGGGGACGCGGTCGGGATCCCCGCCGTGCGGGCCGCGCTCAGGACGAGCCCTCGGCCTCCGTCGCGTGCAGCAGGAGGCTGCCGCCGCTCGATTTGTGCTTTTTCAGCAGCTGAGTGATTTTCTCGTCGTCAGAGTTCGGGTCCAGGGGCTTGTTGTAATCGTCGTCATCCTCCTCGTTCTCCGAAGTCCCCTTGAGCCGCTCGGTCTCCGAGTCCTGCTTCTTCTTGGCCGTGGCCATCTCGGCTGCGTGCTTCTTTCTCCACTTGGTCCTGCGGTTCTGGAACCAGACCTGCGAGCCGAGAGAGGGGAGGGGAGAGGCAGGGCCGGGGAAAGTTGAGTGCCGGAAGACCCGGGCCCCTTCCTCGCCACCGTCCCTCCCGGGTCCAGGCATCAAAGTCAGTCTAACGGCCTCACTAACCCACCGCCGTTGCCATAGCGATAGTAACTCAAGCTCACTGAGGCCACCGCCAAATCATTTCTCGGAAAGAGGGAAAACAAGACTTGGCACAAGTTTCCCTAAAAATATGTTTGTTTTTCCTACGTTCCAACTGGAAAGGAAAACTTGCTTAGTTTTCCCGTAGCGGTGTTGTATTCGTAGATTAAGAAGTTTAAAACAACTGCAGTGTGTGTGCTGGGCTTGTACGGAAAAGCGCAGCATCAAAGCCAGTTCTCTCCACTCTGTTTCTCACTTTTGGACACTTGACTGTTTACTTATTTCAGGCCTGAATCCGCGCCAACTTCAGTGGTAAGTTCCCCTCTCCTCCCCACCAAACTTAAGGTGTGTTTGGTCTGATTTTTCTAGATACAATGAAAACTTCACTCATAGCAACAAATGCAAAAGCATGACAATATTTAACAGCTCAGCCAGAATTACCACCATGGTGGGGCAGGTGCTTTACCGTCCTTCTCCACCCTCAAGGTTACTCATAAAGCCAAAACTTAAATACTATCATTTGCTGTTTGCGTATTTTCTATTACAATATTGCCTTCCCCCCCCCAAACATTAGCAGCATGTTGCTGCCGCCTAAGACATTCATTTGAAATACAGATATGTTGAACCTGCTCATGATGTTTGACATGGGTCTGACACATGTGTTTTAATCTGAAGAATTGCCACAAACAACCATTTTTCTGAAGATGTTGAATTGCTCTCCTTTTATGCCTCTCATCTGTTATGTATTTTATTCAGAGAATCGGATTGTTAAGAAAGTGATTTTCTTTATATTGCTATAATAATTCATTTCTGGCCATACGGACATGTTTATGGTGACAAATGAACACCCTCGGATTAAGGTGGTAGGTTCTCTAACCACCCACTGCAGAAATAATTTCGAATGTGATGGTTTTCTAATGGCCACGTGAAAAATCTCAGCTAAAATATATTGTGTGATGCTTGGCTAGCAGGAAAGGAAACCTGAAGTGGAAGATTTAATGATGTTGCTCCTTAATGAGCAACAACATAACTAAAGAAAGCAGACCCCTCCATGCACATCCAAAGAAAGAGAGAGAGAGAGAGAGAGAGAGAGAGAGAAAGAAAGAAAGAAAGAGAGGAGACAAAAGACAACACAGAAACCTAGGAAACCAACATACTGGATTTACCCAGCTGGCTCAGTCTTATTTTCAGGGACAGATTTCTAAAATCTGGCTCCCTAGAAATGCACTATACAACTCAATTATAAGCAAAGTGACATCTTAATTACAAATTGTTGTCATAAGCTGCAGTATCTTAATTTTGCAGATAAACTTGCTTTAAACGGAATTCGATCTTAATACACTAATAATCTTGTCGGTTCATTTGGAAAATTACTATTGGAAAATAATCATCTTTATCTGAGCCAAAACCAAGTTTTATCGGTGTTACGTTCCGCTGGATTCATTCATTTATTTTTTTTTATTTACAAATTACTTTAGAAGCGCTGTACTGCTGATCCCGGATAGGGAATTTTATATCTAATAGGGCCTGAATTGACAAACAATGGCTTGAGTGTCTTTACAAATAAAGCGAATGGAGCTTTCTAATCGGCTGATCTGTTCTCCGGGATATTCCTTAATGCTTTCATCCTCTGATAAAGGCGCTTCCCCAACACAGGCTGCTGTCTAGATTAGCCTAATTTCTAAGGCGGGGACTTGATATCTTTTGTTCACCAATAGTTTGCCTCCAAAAGACCCCAGGGCCTGTGCAACCCCCAACTCCCTCCCTGCTCCCCACTTCTCCCTAGGTTCCTCCGGAGCGCACCCCCACCTCAGGCCAGTTTGTTAGTTTGGTAAGGGGGAAAATACAGACTCAGATGCGTGTGTGTGAACACGCGCGTGCGCGCACACGTTCGAAGAAAGCCATCCCTAGAGGTGTCAAGGGTCCACTCACCTTGACCTGACTCTCCGTCATCCCCAGAGAATAGGCCAAGCGTGCTCTCTCTGGGCCTGCCAAGTACTTCGTTTGTTCGAAAGTCTTCTCCAGGGCGAAGATCTGCTGGCCCGAGAACGTGGGTCTGGTGTGTTTTCTCTTCCCGTCTTTGTCCAACAAAATGGATCCTTGATCTGCGAGGGCCGGAGAAGGAAGATACAACCCGTTACAGTGCTTCAAGGGAGGCGGCGGGGAAGCGAATTAGCAAAACTGTGCTTTGATAGCAAAAAGGCGGCGATCCTTGATCTGTGGCCTACCGCAGGCACCCCGCTACCTTCTGCCAGCTATTTTTCTTTGACCAAGGTGCGGTTGGGGGAGCAGTAAATACTTTGTGCTTAACCACAGTGCGAAATAGCCAGGGAGGCCACTGCTAAAGAGTACAGGGGCAGAACTGGGACACCTTCTTAAACTAAGCAGGAGGGCATGAGAAAGGCCACCCTCGCCTCCTCTGTCAGTCCCTGAGCAGATGGACGATAAGTGGTTTGGTGTGAAAGTAAACTAACTTTTAAAATTTTATATTTTGTTTTGTTTTCCTTGGCCACTTCCCTAACCTGTGTTGCGCAATAAAGGGCTCCTGTGTTTTGTGCACTTTAAGAGCTAACTCGTCCCTAGTTTGAGGCCATTACGGCTGGATGAAGAGACCAGAGGAGACACTGGTCTGGCGATCCTTACAATCAACACCAATACAATAGTGTCAGACATCTCAATATCTCTGAGATGTCGCCTTCCCACATAGAGCCAGACATAGTTTCCCGTTAGTCAAGTTACTGCCGCTAAAGTCTCAGGCAAGGAGGTACAGAGACCTGGACTGACCTCAGAGACTTGGTCATCAGCAAAGAACAGAGTGAGAAAAGGAGTTGAGCCAGGCCCTGGACGCCATCTGGGGGCTAGGAGCCTTCTAGGAGCTGTGGCCCACTAGCCAGAATTGTCCAGACCTTGAGACAGCTGAGCTGACCCCAGAGTCTTTGGGGACTACATTTTACTGATCTGTGTCCTGTCACATGTATATTTCTCCCCATCTCCTCTCTTGAATTAGTTAGTCTGTTGAGTGCCAATGCCTCTTCGTTGCCCAGGACCCTGGCATACAGGAATAGGTAAAACCCAGGTCCATCAATGACAGCGGCCCAAAGCATCCAGCTCAGTTCTGAGAACCGCTGACAAGTTTAGCTCTGGACAAGTGCACTGGGAGTGGTTTAGGGAGCTGGCAATAAATAAATAAATAAATAGTAAAGACCTGGAGACGACCAAGGAGGATGTGTGGGAGCAAAAGTCTGCTTTTCCCGAGGAGATAGGTAGCTAGCTGCCTTGCCTACCCTCGCGGGTTTGCGGAAAACACGGGTCATGAAGGAACGGGCATGGCAGGAAATAGTTAGAAAGGAAGGGGTGCCAAGGCCTTTTCCGCTTTCCATCCGTCTGACCCAGAGCTGGTCAGGTTCAGGAACAGCCCAGGCAGAAGATCACCTGCTGCACTGTGTTCTGTCCAGACATTATCTGCTCGCTGGAGGAGCCCAGGCCTGCCTGAGCCTCGGCGAACTCAGGAACGCGGGAGTCCCTCGCTCGACTGCCGGGGCCCAGCCAAAGGCGTGCTGTCCTGGAACTTCCAAACTAGTGTGGAGGCCAGGAGGACTGACCGGCCTGCGGGCGGGCGCTGTGGGCTTCACGACCCGAGAGCAGACTGAGAAGGCAGGGACCCGCCCACCCCCATAGTACTCACGGGGGGTACAGGCGAGGCGCGCGTCCCTCCAAGGCGGGCTCTGCATCACTCCGGGCCAGAAGATGGGCGTCCGACCGGGCAGCTCGGCCAGGGGCTTGGGGTACCGGCCCACGGCGGCCACTGCCGCGGCGCTGGGGCTAAAATAGAGCCCAGGCGGCGGTGGCGGAGGGCTCAGACTGCTGAAGCGGGGCAGGCCGGCCAGCAGCCCGGCGGGCGAGGAGGCGGCGGCGGCGGCGGCAGCGGCGGCGGCGGCGGCGGCCGCCGCAGAGGCCGAGGTGGCGGAGGCAGACGAGGAGGAGGAAGAAGAGGACCCCGAAGGCGAGGCGGAGGGCAGGGCGGCTCCCGAGGCCACCGGCATGGAGGGCCGGCTAAGGATGTCATTGATGCCGTGCGGGGTGGCCGCGGAAAGCTGCTGCGGGGGGCTGCCCAGGGACGAGAGACCCCCGGCGGCCGGGGGCTTCAAGCCGCCCGGGTTGTGGGCGCCCAAAGGTGGGGAGGGCGACGAGGACGAGGAGGACGAGGACGAGGAGGAGGGGGGCCCGGTGGGCAACGGGGGATACGCGGCGGGGTAGAGCGGGGTCTTCATCTCGGCCATGCTGTGCAGGGCGGCCAGGGGCGGGCTGCTGAGCAGGAACGCGCTCTGCCGGGGGCCCTCCATCGCCCCCACAGCTAACATCCCACAGCCAGACCCGAACCCGCAGCCGCGCAGGCCGGTGGCCCCGCCGGGGCTCGGGAGAGCCCGAGGTGCCGGGGGGCGCGCGCAAGCGAAGTGTGGCTCGGCCGAGGGCTCCGGGAGCTGCGCTGCAGAAACGTCCAAAGGCCCCGCGGGAGGCGGCGGCGGGCGAGGGCGACGGGGGCGCGGACGGGCTGGGCGCTTCCTCCGCTCCGGGAGTCCGGGATTCGATCCCTTGCGCTGGTCCCTCGCTCCCGGCTCAGAGCTCTCGGCTTCTCTTCTTCTCCACCCCCGCGGGAAATCAGCAAGAGGTACGGGGGCCGGCCCAGAGAGTTTGCAACAAGGTTGGGGGGCGCGCAGCGTTCGCTTTGATGTGCGAGGGCGGGGGCCGGCTCGCTCGCCTAGCGGAGCTTCAAAGCGGGCCGCGTTCCGCCCGGTGCGCGCCTCTGATCTCGCTCGGACGCTCCGCGCTCTCGGCGGCCGCGCGGCTGAGTCGCGCTCGCCGCTCGCCCGGGGGACTGAGCGCAGACGGCCCGCGTGGGGATCGCGCCCGCCACCGCCGCGGGGCCCGCGTTACTGCGCCAGCAAGGGCAGTGGCACCGCTCCGGCGGCTGAGGACTTGGCGCGCCCACGAGCCTGCTTCCCCTCCGGGCCACGCGGCGCGGGAGTAGCCGGATCGAAAAGGGAAAAAAGAGAGGAAAAAACCTAAGTGTGGAAAAGTCTGACGGGCCGGTTCCGATCGTCCGTCCGCTGCTGCGAGCCGGCCGGGAGACCCCCGCCCCACCCCGCGGCGCCCTCTCTTCCTCTCACTCTCCGCCTTTCTCTCGCCTCTCTGGCATTTCTCCTTGGCTTTCCAGGCTTGGCTCTTCCAAGCCCTGTCCTCTGGCCAAACTGACCCTCTCGGCGGCTCTTCCCTTCTCTCCTCTCTCCCTCCGGGCCTGACAGTTCGGATGAAGCTCTCAAAGGTAATAAAACATTTGCACCCCTCCCTGCAGCTCTTTAGCTGGGGGACGCCAGGGAGGGGAAGTGGGGGGCCAAAATGAGAACTTTCGAGGACGTCACTCCGGGGCTGCTCGGAGGGGCGGGACTGAGGAGCGGGGCGCAGGCCCTGGGCGTAAACGCCGCCTCCAATAGCTCTCAGTCTAGGCAAGGCGTCGCTCCTGGGACACGCCCACCCTGGAGCGCCACGCCTTTTGATTGGCTCAGACTAGGGAGCCGTAAGGGCGCGCCCGCCTAGTCCCCGCCCCAGCTTCTCTTGGGCGGAGCCAAGAGGGGAGGGGCCTGGCGAAAAGAGTGGTTCCAGCGGAGGGCCAGCGGCCGGCTCAATTAATTGTGCAAAATAAAATGGAAATGAGAAGGAGGGAGCAGGAACGAAGAGGGCAATACTTTTTAAAGAGAAGAATAATGAAAAGCCAGTCCTTCTATGGAAAAGCAGTTTAAGTTCTCTTCCGTCCACGCCAGCTCGCGTCATCCCCCACACTTCCCCCACCAGCTCCAGGCGCCTCACCTCGAACCGTGTCTAGACCCAAGCGAAAAGGGAGCTAATGGAGCAGGCAGGAGGCACATCCCAGGCCGGCTTCCTTCTTTTGAAGGGATTAATTAAAGGCCATCTGGGCTCTTCCAAAATTGTGTAAATTGATTTGTTGCTCCTTAAGCCCGTAGATGTTTTTAAATCCCCTCGCAGGCCTCAGGGTCATCCTTCCCCATCTTTGAGTCTCCTGCTCTTTTCTGTTCTTTCTCCGTTCTTGTTTTCGCTCACCCTCCCCCTAGATCATTATCCCTTATGAGGGGCTCAGTTACTCTGGGGACAAAATCAGCTTAATGAGAATATTTATCTCCTGCGTGGTGTCTAAACCTAAGAGAAATGAGATGATTATTTTAAAAATTTCCTCCTTCTCTTATTATTAGTTGAATTTACATGAGGCAGGATCACTAAAATTCACGCGGCAACTTTAGATAGAGGAATACCTCGGGAGAGACAGGAAACTGTTGGAAAGTCTGGTCAATCTCTCAACACCCGGTAGTTGAGTAGGCTAGAGACCACCGACTTCTAGGCTGGCATTGGGAGCGATGGTCAAAAGGGCTTTGCTCCCTTTATGGCTGATCTTTAAGATCTGGTCAGGGTTGACCTAAACCGAGGAGGAAAAAAACCTCTTTGGTCGTCTTGAAAAATTGGGCAGTTGATACACCAGTGTGGGGGGCGGGAAGTGTCACAGCGGAGATTTGCATATCATTGAGTCCAAATTGAAGGTTCAGAAGACAGAAATAGACGCAATAAATGACGCAAGAATTAAAACTGAGCAGCATCAGGGAGTTTGACTCTGAACGTCTAAATGCTTCAAGCAGGAGGCCTTAAACCCGTCCCCTTACCTCTCCAAAGCTTGAGGCTTACGGGTGTCATCTTGAGGTTGAGTTTGAGAAAGTCGGGGTTAATCGCCTTCTGCTCCTTTCATTCGCACAGAGTCAGGGGTGGGGTGATATTTGTCTTTCTCTGGCTCTCCCACCTTTATTAACTTCAAGACTTGGTTAATGCCATCATTCCGTAGAGTTTAGGATCTGACCCTAGGAAAGGTGGGGCCCTGCATGGGTGGGAGATAAGCTAAGTGGCCCGCCAGTCTCTAAGCTCCTGGGAGAGCTAAAGTGGGTGCAGTTTGCACAGCCGCCTCTGCTACCTAAACCCGAGAAGAGCAGCCAGCCAACTTCGTGGAGCCGACAGTGGCAGGCCAGCCCCGCTCTGTTTCTGCCTCTGGAATTTCAATGCCTCTGGCTTCCTCACAAACTACTCCCACTCAGACCCAGCATGTCCTCCGTGGCACACGATCAGCCAGCACTCGAATTTTGGGCCTCCTGCGATCTGCTCAGATCCACCAGGAAAGGGACTAGGTAGGAACTGAGAAAAACCGAAGCTACGCGTGTTAGAAGTTCTCTCCTCAAAAGTGTCTATTCTCATAGTTACTGTAATCGGGAAAGGGTTGGTAGTTACAGAATTGATCTTTTTTTCTTTTTCTATTGAGAATTTAGTATCTGGCATTGGGGATGGGATGTCAAAAAAGAAAATACACAGGAGAGAAATAGAGACAGAGACACAGAGACAGACAGAGACAGAGAAAGACACACAGAGAGACAAAGAGACAGAGAAAGACAGAGACACAAATAAAGACAGAGAAAGTGAGAAACAGAAAGGGCAGGAGAGGGAGAGAGAGGGAGAAAGAAAGAGACAACCCCAACTTAACTGTGCTCCGTAGTTACAAAGCTGGGTTTGAAATGAAGAAGTCTCATCCATCGGAGTCTCTAACTGTCATTCATAATTTATAATTAAAATACTATGATTCTCAATTCTAACAATAAACAATTATGGGGACCGTGTACCTCGATCCTTGAGGGGTGAAGCCGGGTGCCTACATTCTTCCGCTGCGGCGGCAGCTTGTTTTCCCGACTCCTGCCGCCCGCCTCTGAAGAAAGGCGAGTGCCTCTAGCCAGGTGCGGTCAGGGATCCCAGGAGAGTGAGCGCTGGGCTCGGTCGGGTAGAGGTCACCCTGCCCTCCACTCTTCGGGCCCCATTCCCGGTGAGCTGCAGCAGATGTGCCAGGGCCTGACTTGTGGGCTTAGTGTTTGCTGCTTTCCAATGCTCTTGGGGCTACCGATTGTTTTTCCTTGGGGACCTCCTCGGACCTCCTAATTCTTGCGCACACTTCCTAATAAAGCCGGGCCTTCAAACAAGTAGCAGACGAAGCAACCGTCAGGCTCATCTCAACACTACGCTTCTATACGCATACAACTATATATTGGAGAGGGCAAGGAACTGCTTGAAAGCGATTGATTTGCATTTTAATTAAAAATAAATGAAAGCTGTTTGGCAAATCCGAGGTTGCAGGAGGGGTTCACAGGGTAGCGGTGAGGAAGGTGATGCACCCCTTGGATTTTGAGCCTAGGGGAAAGTGGTGCTCAGATTCCTATTGCAGCCTGCTCCTGGGATCTGCAGCTTGAGGGATCCACTAGGCTCTGTACCCTCCCTTGACCTTTGAAGCAGCGCACAGCGCAATAGATACTTCTGCTTTAAGAGAAAGGAACCGTCATTAAATCCAGGGTGACACAGGATGAATGCGAATGAAACCTTAGCTAACTCTACTTAGGCTCGGCAAAGATGCCAATGGTTCGGAATATATTAGTGTCGAATCTCGAGGTGCTCCAGGGCGCTGTAGAAAGGCCATTGCTACAAAATGAGGGAAGGGGGATTATGTGTGTTTACAGCAAACCAAATAACAATAAAACCCACACACACTAAACAACAAAAACTCTCTTCTGAACTTGCTTTGTCGAACCCTCTAGAAGACTAGCCACTCCATTTCGCCGAGAGAGTTGAGACCTATTCGGGCTGAATAAGAGAACGATTCGATTCGTTTTAAGTCAATGTTAACAAAGTGAGTCGAGCTAGTTGCTATACAGAAATAAAAGGAAGACCCAAGAACGTCGCCCAAGATGGCCTAGCCTGGTCTCCAGAGCAGACAAGGGAAGAGAAATTGCGCGTGGATTTCTTTGCTGTAGCTAAGTGTTGTGAGGTGAGAACCCGACCTGTATCGAAGTTCTGCCAAAGGTGAAGAAGGCAACTAAGAAAAGAAGAACTAGAACGAGGTCAACCTACGCCCCGAGGGGCTGCGAAGGCCCTTGGGGACTTTCTACTCCATGCTCCTCTGTGAGGACATGCCAGCAGATGCACGGTGAGTTCTTCTACCAGAAAAACAAAAACAAAAACAAAAACAAAAAACAGAAAACAAAAAAACCCAGACCCCTCTCCAGTACTTGCCCCAGCCTCCCTGG
>NW_022196905.1:94000237-94015897 GCF_008632895.1 Mastomys coucha
CCTGCAAAACAGCAATGGCAGGCGCAACTGGATCTGGAGCACCCCACAGGGGATGTCAAAAGGCCGGGAAGGTTGGGAAAGAGCAAAATATCTAGAAGTCTCTGCAACAAAGTAGATGTACATAGGACTGCAAATACATCCCTTTTTGAAAATCGCCCCTCTCCCTGCCCCCTCCCCCACCGACCTATTTGTAACCCTTGGTTTGCAATCCTGGTTTGAAATATATATTCTGGAATATGGCAACAAGTAGAGAATCATATGCTTGAAAAAATTTAATGTCTGTTGGTTTCCACTAAAGAAAATGCTAGGCCAGTCCGACGGCTCAGACTATGGTAGACAAGTTTCCACATATAAGGATGAGCAGCCAGCATGCTCTTTTGATAGACTCCATAAACCGGTTTCTCCCGTGGGAGTGCGCGCCTGAGTGGGTGGGTGGTTGTCCCTGCCACTGTCTCCCTTGCAGCTTCTTATTCTTTCGTACAGAAGAAGAAGTAGAAGAAAAAAAAAGTTATTTATTCCTGAAGTTGCTAAGCCTACGCGCTCTTGTGAAACCCTGTGCACTTATCGCCCTCTTGTGGCAAAAACATTCTTAGCATTTCTCTAACGTGGAAGGAAGAACCCTTCCTTTGAGGGTTCACCTGTGTGTAACCCTCGTGGTACTTGTTGGCATTTGTTTAATTTCTATCTGATCCGCCAAATTTATGGCGTGAAAGATGAGTCCGTTAGCTCTTGCTTTAATTCAGGTACCAATCGAAAATGAACTATTTATTTAGTTAATGTTTCGAGATAGAGTTTCTTTGTGTAGTGCTAGCTGCCCTGGAACAATCAGGAACGAACATGTATGTATGTATGTATGTATGTATGTATGTATGTTGTATGTATGTATGTATGTATGTATGTATGTAGTACATATTTGGGTTTTTGAAATAGGGTTTCTCTGTATAGCCCTGGCTGTCCTGATACTCACTTTGTAGGCCAGGCTGACCTCGAATTCAGAGATCTGCCTGCCTCTGCCTCCCCAGTACTGGGCTGTGAGTTGCGGCGGGGGCCGGGGGTGAGGAGTGGGGAGGGAGTTGTCCTCAGGGAGGCTGGGGCAAGTACTGGAGAGGGGTCTGGGTTTTTTTGGGTTTTGTTTTTGTTTTTTTCTGCATTTTATTAATTAATTTATTAATTAGTAATTTTCCTAATTAATAATATAATTTCATTGTTCTCTTATTTATTTATTTTAATTTATTTCATCTGTCAATAAAAAAACTAATAGCCAATGAGCTGAGGCATGAAATAGGAGGTGGGTCAATGGCAAAAAGAAAGAGGATTCTGGGAAATTGTAAGAGATAAAAGAAAGACACAGTTTAGAGACAGAACAAGAAAACAGAGTAAACCAACAGAGAGGCGCTAAGGAAGAAGCAGGCCTGGACTGAAGGAGAGGTAACTAACTACATGGTAGACATAGAATAGTTTAAACGGGTAAAATAAGTTACAAGCTAATCAGGGAATGAGCAAAACAAAACAAAACAAACAAAACAACAACAGAAAACTCAAGATTTAGTCGATACAGGAGTAGATATAAGACAGAGATGCTTAATAAACAAAGTAGTCTTGCCTGGAGATTACTTGAATGTCAAGGTCCTTTCCTTGATCTTCCCAGTTACCGTCAACCTCCTCCTTAACATGTTGAGATGTGGTGACAGAAATAGCAACTAATAAGTGCTCGGTGTTATAAGTATTTTAAGGCACTCGTTCAACAGCTCTGCAAGTTAGGCAGCACTTCCTAACTTCCCACTATGCAATCAAGTTGTAGAACAGTAAATTTAAGAATTCTGCTCAAGACTGATAAATAAGAAGTTAGGAATTTTTATACACACCTCTCAATCTGGCTCCAGAGTTATCCATGCTTTTAATTGGTATATTATACTGCTCTTCTGTAATATAAGAAGGAGAAGGAGAAGGAGGAGGGGAGAAGGGGGACGAGAAGTAGAGGTTGTACTGTTTGTAAAAGCATGGGGCTGAGGGCGTAGTTTAAAGGTAGAACATTTACCCAGCATACCGTTCAAAGGCCTGGGTTCCATGCACAGCTCCAGAGAAATAAATAAATAAATAAATAAATAAATAAATAAGAGGAAAGAGAAAACACACACAATGGCAACCTGAATACTACAAATTGTCAAGTGACTCTATTTTTTCATTACAGCAAAAACATAATTCACCATGTCTTGGGCAGGAAAAATATTTTGGACTTGAAGAATTTAGTCTCAGGGACTGGAGAGATGGCTCAGCAGTTAGGAGCACTGACTGCTCTTCCAGAGGTCCTGAGTTCAATTCCCAGCAACCACATGGTCCCTCACACCCATCTGTAATGGGATTAGATGTCCTCTTCTGGTGTGTCTAAAGACAGTGACAGTGTACTAACATACATGAAAGAAATAAATAAATCTTTAAAAAAAAGAATTTAGTCTCTGAAAATAAATGACCTTGGCTTATACACAAGTCAAATATCTAAGTTTTAAAAAAAATATTTTTTTTTGTTATTTGTTTAAGTCAGAACACATTTGTTTCTATTTCTGTTTTTGTGACCTTGGGTATTTTATCCCAGGCTTCACATGTGCTACTCAGGCAGGCACATCCTCAGCCCAAGCTTTCAAGAAATCTATTTTTTAATTTTTAACATTTTGAAAACAGAATCTCACTCTGCAACTGAGGCTGGCCTTGAACCCTCAGCAGTTCAAAGCTCCATCCTCTTCAGTTCTAGGATATGTTATGAACTGCCACTCCTGGCCCTTTTAAAACTTTTTCATTCTAAATACACGCAAGCCAGATTCACATCATTATTCTCTTAATCTATCAGGACAGCTGATCATAGAGCTGCTTAAGGACACTAGATTGATGCCCTAAAACATCACTCAAGGGTCAGGGTCAGGTACCTCCAAAACAAACTAATCAAAAAACCAACCAAACAAAAAACCCACTGCACAGTAACTGAGAAGAAAAGCATGTTACCTGATATACTTTAGGCAATGGACTTATGCTTACTGAGCAGGCACAATACTGAAGCCTTTCGTCAATCGGTTTTGCACAGGCATCAACCAATCAGAAGGAATATCACACAGGCATCAACCAATCAGAAGAAGGGCTCCACAGGCATATCAGCTAATCAGGAGTGCTGTGCAGGCATCAACTCACCGAAAGGGATGCCCTATCTGTTGGGAAAGATGTACTGCTATTTTGTTTGGTATTCTGTTGGCTTGATTTGAGATGGGGTCTTTTGACTTAGCCCAGGCTGGTCTTGAACTCAGTGTCAAACGTGTCTTAGAGATAAGGCTTGTCCCAAGTTTGTCTCAGCCTCCTAAGTACTAAGATCACAGATGTGCACCATGCCCTGATAGACAACCTGTTTATCTGCCTGAGGTTTAACAAGAAAGAAATCTTTCCACTTCTTATGGCTGGTGGACATCTTCCCAGCGTGATCTCTATAGGTTAATTACTTGGTGCTTTGTCAGGCTACTAATTCAGTTGCTCTTTTGAAAAGGTGCTTACTTTAGGAGTCTTTCCCTGGAGCTATTTGACAGAGAAAGCTGCTGGAAGCTATGAAAGTTCTCTCAAAGGAACCAAGACTTGCTGGTGTCTGTGATGTGTAGAAGAGCGTCCTTGGGGAGGAAGAAGATACTTCAAACACAGAGTTTAGATGACCCAGAAAGTGCAAACGGTTCTCCACCCTTATCCTTTCTGTTGGCTGAGATCTAGAGCTGCCCAGGGTTCTTTGCGCCAGCAGAGGCAAACCCTAATCTAGGAAAGAGAACTCTCCTGTAACAGTGAATCCCTTGTGGAAATTAGTCCATCTCCGTTCCTAGCACACATTTTCTGTGGTGCTTCTCCTTGCTTGTGTCATGGTCTAGCATGGTTGAGTGATTTCTTTTGGAAAGCAAGAAAAGACCCAATTGTCCACATCTGGGCTAGGATGTTCTAGGGGAAGCTTTTAGGCCATCTGGATTGACTGTAAGGCTCAGTGACTTCTCTGTCCACCCTAGAAGTGTTTCACCTTAGGAAAGAGCACCAGTTGGCTGTATGAGGTCACCATTTGTATGATTGATGGAGTTCAGAGGTCACTATGATAATGACAAGGACGAAACCAGCCTAGGAAAGTTGTCCTCAACCTCAATGAATAGGTGCTTAGGATTCTTTAGGACCCTAGAGTGGCATTTACAGTAATATGACCTATCCTTATAAAAATGGAGAGAGCTACAGAGAGCGCAGACTAGAAGAGAGAGAGCAGCAAAAAGACAAGCTGCTCCGGGCAGTGGTGGCGCTCGCCTTTAATCCCAGCACTTGGGAGGCAGAGGCAGGCGGATTTCTGAGTTCGAGGCCAGCCTGGTCTACAGAGTGAGTTCCAGGACAGCCAGGGCTACACAGAGAAACCCTGTTTAGACAAAAAAAACAAAAAAAACAAAAAAAAAAAAAAAAAAAAAAAAAAAAAAAAAAAAAAAAAAACAAGCTGCAATAAGACCCAGTTCTATATGCAGGTATGCAGTAGCTACACTCACCTATGGCATCACAACAAATGCAATAATACTATTTGGCTGTATAGATTTAAATATGGATGCTGTTAGCATGGATGAACCATCTAGAAATAATGAATAGTGTAAGTTATGTTCTTAATATATATGAAGGTTACATTTCTGGGTAATACAATATTTACAGAAACTATGTAGCTTTGGCTTATATATAAAACAGTAAATTGGGGGCTCAATAAAAAGGTTTGCTCAATAAAAGAATGTCCATTGGGAAATTTGAAAAGTTTATCTTTTTTTGTAGGGCGTTCACTGCAGACATCTGGTCTCCTGGCTGTCACTGTTAACTGCTGATACAGTCTCTAAGCAAGCTGAGCTGGGAGCTATACCCTCAGATTGTTATATGCCCTCACTGAGAACCATTTTACATCATAAAGTTTTAAGTCTTTCCCATATGTGAAGATCCACAGCACTGATGCACATAGCATCCTATTTTGCTCCCAAAGCATGTGACAAGAACATTATTACTGTCATTTTATTGACTCAAGAACTTAGTTCCAACCATTGATATGAGAGGCCAAAGTCACTGCAGGCAATCTTCGTCATCTCCCATCTGTCTCAAACATGGGGACAAAGGTAGAGTAAGTCACGTGACTGCACATAACCAGTAGAAAGCTCCCACTCACTTGCCTATCTAACCCTAAGCTGTGTGATACAGTAACCATTCACATGCCTCTGCTGTCACTTACATATCAAACCTTGTGCTGTGAGATACAGTAACCATTTTCATTCCTCTCTCCCTGAGAATCTCCCTACATCTCCCACCAAAAGGGAAATCAAACAGAACTGAAGCAGTTAGGGTGGGGACCGAGGAGGAACCAGAAGCATTACTGAAGTTTTAATTAATTTAAACTAAAATGCATTCTTTTCTAGACAAAGTTTCTCTGGATGCATTTTCTTAAACCAACTGACAAAGGTCAGATGTCCAAGAGATGCATGACATTGGTGTAATGCCAGCACCAGAAAGTGGAGATAGGAGAAAGAGGTAAGGGGAAGATTTTGTTCAAGATGAGAGAAAGAGAGAGCCAGGTACAGAGAGAGTGGCACCCTGGAGAGTGCAAAGATAGACTCTGTCAGACAGCAGAGTACCAATGCTATCCAATCGATTACTGAACTTACAGGGTTCCTCCATTTGGCACCTCTCTTGTGTAAACTGCTATCAGTATAGGCATGTTGTACTCAGCCCCCTCTGCTCTCTTATGCTGGCCTGGGCTTAGCATGCCCTACCTTGTCACTATTGTATCTATGTACTTACAGACATGCTCTTCCCAGACCTTATGCTTCTGTATGGCAGACCTGTGCTTTCCCAATCTTTGCAGAGCTGGCAACTCACTCAGGACCCAACTCACAGTGCCCAACACTCATCAGTTGGCACCACCTCATCTACAATGTCTTCTTGACCCCAGTTAGGCATCGGTGTGGTGAGTGCATGTGCCCCTATAGAGAATACATATATAATTAACTTTCAACTTATTACAAATCAGATAAAATTAAAATTTAGCTGTTTACTATCATGCCAAGTACCCAGTACCATTGTGAGAACTGATAAAACACACACACACACACACACAGAGAGAGAGAGAGAGAGAGAGAGAGAGAGAGAGAGAGAGAGAGAGATTGAGACAGGGTCTCACTGTGAAGCTCTGGCTGTTCTGGATTCACTGGTAGACCTTGTGGCCTTGAACTCACAGAGTTCTGCCTGATTCTGCCTTCCCAGGGCTGGGATTAAAGGTGTGCAGCACCATGCCCAGCTAAAGCACAGCTCTTGCCCATGACCCTTTTTCATTATTTTTGAAGAACTGGGTACAATATAAAAAAATTCCAGAGGATCATTCTGCAGTATTTTGCAGTTTGTTTGAAAAAAAAAAAAAGTAAGCTAAGTGTTACAGGAAGTGAGAATCACAGTGTCACTGAAAGGTGAGACATGGAAGTGGAGATTTGGGGAGAGAAGTGGTCTTGAAGGAATGGCAGGCTTTGCATGAAAAGAGGAAAGAGCATTCTTGTTTTGGACAAAGAAGGAAAGAGTTCAACCAAGGAGCTAAGAGAAAAACCAATGTGACATGGCAAGGGGGAGATCACGGAGAAAGGCATTTAGTTTTACCAAGTGCTAGATCTGTGTGGAAGAGGATCATCCTCATGGAGGCTGAAACTGAGCTTTGCTCCAGGGTATCTGCTTTCTCAAACTCCCCTTGGATCGTGGCAGTCACTGGGTTCTTTCCCTAGGCTTCTGCCCACAATTCCCTGGACTTACTTATGTGTTGTTACTCAACTGCCCACACCTCCAACAGGACAGGAAACAAACAGAACTGAAGCAGATAGTAAGGATGGAACTCAGGAGAGATCCAAAGCATCTACCCAGTGCTTGGAGAGTTCAGTCTAAAACCCATCAAAATGAGCAGATGAGAAGGGATGGCTCAGTCAGTAAAGCACTCCACACAGCATCAGGACCCACAGCACCAGGACCCGCAGCACCGGGACCCGCAGCACCGGGACCCGCAGCACCGGGACCCGCAGCACCGGGACCCGCAGCATCGGGACCCGCAGCATCAGGACCTGAAGCATAAGGACCTGCAGCAACAGGACCCGTAGCATCAGGACCTACAGCATCAGGACCTACAGCATCAAGACCTGCAGCATCAGGACCTGCTTTGGATCTCTACCACTCATGTTAAATGCCTGTACAGCACATCAGTAATGCCAGATGTCAGTGGCAGGAACAGATAGGTAGATCTCTTAGGGCTCACAATGGGGGCTGGAGAGATGGCTCAGCGGTTAAGAGCACTGACAATTCTTCTGTCCTGAGTTCAAATCCCAGCAACCACATGGTGGCTCACAACCATCTGTAATAAGATCTGACTCCCTCTTCTGGAGTAAAAATAGAGACCGGTAATTGCCCAAGTCAGGCTTGAGAATCTCACCTCAAGGGTCAAACCCAAAGATAGAACCATTTAGATGGCTCAGAGAATAATTGTCAGTACTTGTAACCATCAATGCGAGGCTCTCTTGCCCCGAGACTAGCATAGATTAGGATTTAGAAGCCAGCAGGGTTTGAAACTCTGGTGGACCCAATTCTATTCTTCGACGTATTAAGAGTAAGAATATGGTTGGCTGATGTCATCTTTATGCTGCGTTCTGATGTTCACATTCTTTAATCTCGTTGGCCAACTACTCAGGTGCACACAAAATGAGGCAGGCCTGAACATTATGAGGCTGGACGTAAGAAACCAGCCAGGAAGCCCAGAGCACTCTGAGGAATCCTGCAAATCAGTGCTGAGGTCCAACTTCCAAAGAACTTGCCTCCTTGGCCTCTTCCTGGGGGATGGGGGCCTTCTCTGCACTTGCAGCTGTGACGCACATGTGACCACAGCTCGCTCAAGCACTCAAGTTTAATTCGACATAGTTCACATTATGTTGATTTATTACAGCCAACTCATTTGCACAGCAAGAATTTCCTCAGGGTTCTAAGCCTGTTACAAGGGCTGGTAACCCTTAATAGAATTCTTTTAAACTTATTTATGTCAAGGGGTTATATTGCAGCCAATAGATTCAAAAGATGTCACAGCTACCTGTTGCAACTTGGGTTATAAGAGGTGCCTGGACAAACACAAAGATGTCTGAAAGTCAGTGTGATAGTTTCTATGTGCCTGGCCTAGGGAGTGGCACTATTAGGAGGTGTGGAGTAGATGTGTCACTGTGGGCATGGACTTTAAGACCCTCATCCTAGCTGCCTGGAAGCCAGTATTATTTACTGTCAGTAGCAGCCTTTAGATGACGATGTAGAACTCTCAGCTCCTCCTGAACCCCACTCCCAATACCAACTTCTGTAATTAGTCAGGGTTCTCTAGAGTCACAGAATTTATGGATAGTCTCTATATAGTAAGGGAATTTGTTATAAAATTTGTTATGGTGACTTACAGTCTGTAGTCCAGCTCCCAACAATGGTCGGCAGCAGCTGTGCATGGGAAGTCCAAGGATCTAGCACTTGCTCAGGCCCACAAGGCTCAGTCCCATCAGTTCCAACAGATGTGCTGGCAAGTAAATACAAGCAGGCAAAGAAGAACAGATCTTCCTTCTCCCAGTGTCCTTCTGTAGGTCTCCAGCAGAGGGCGTGGCCCAGATTAAAGGTGTGCACCACCACACCTGGATCTAGGACTTGCTTTGTCCCAGGCTGACCTTGATATCTCCTTGCCTTGTCTCTTGGGCACGATGAGACTAACTATGCCTCAAACTCTCCATGCCAAGAGCCAGGTCAGAAACTTGTGTCTTCCAGCCTCAAGATCTGGATCACAGGTGAGCCCTCCAATTCTGGAGTGTAGTTCATTCCAGATGTAGTCATTATAGGAATAGCCATTATAATTAGACAATCCAAAATGTGTTCCAACACACTGGATACTAATCAAACTAGGACCTAGGTAGTGTACAATGCTGGAGCCTGCCTATTTGTAATTTGTGCTGGGGATCCAACCCAGGGCTGCACACATGCTCAACATATACTTTACCATTGAGTTGTATGTCCTCAGCCCCAACATTGGAATTTTAAAACTAACTTTCAAAGGACCCAAGGAACTGAAGGGTTTGCAGCCCCTTAGAACAAACAACAATATGAACTACCTCTGAGGGTACCTAGTACCCTCAGAGCTCCCAGGGACTAAACCACCAACCAAAGAGTACACATGGAGGGACTTACGGCCCCAGCTGCATATGTAGAGCAGAGGATGGCCAAGTCGGTCATCAACGGGAGGAGAGGCCCTTGGCCCTGTGAAGGTTCTATGTCCAAGTGTAGGGGAATGCCAGGGCCAGTAAGCAGGAGAGGGTGGGTTGGTGAGCAGGGGGAGTGGGGAGAGAAAGGGAATTTGTTTTTATTTTTTGTTTTTTGTTTGGAGGGGAAACTGGGAAAGGAGATACCATATGACATGTAAATAAAGAAAATATCTAATAAAAAAATTAACCTTCACTTTTAATAATTCTGGAATATACTGAACTTCCATGGCAAGGTATTAAAAGTTAGCAATCATTGATTCTAGCACTTTCCATTTTTAATTTTCATCCGGAAAAGAGTGTATGAGAATACACACCTTGGTAGAAAGTCTTACTCTAGGAAGCAGAGCATACATTAGACAAGTGGGAGCGACCCAGTATCCATCAACTGATACATGAGTAGATACAATGGGATAGAGTTGTACAGAGAAATATTACTCGGCAATAAAAAAGAATGGAAGGCTGAGGAAGTGCTCCGTGGTTAAAGCAATTGCTGTGCAAATGTGAGGACCAACCAGAGTTCAAATCCTAAGAACCCATGCAAGGACTGGGTGGGTGTAGTGACCCACCTGTATTTCCAGTGCTCAGAGGGTGACAGGGTTGGCAAGCCTTGGGTTCAACTGATAGACTCCACCTCAATGAAAAAGTTGAGAGTGACTGAGGATGGCTCCTGATGTCAACCAGCTCATGACTGCTGGGAGGTGTGGTGAGGGTTGTGGGCTGCTCTGCGTGGGTGGGAGGGTTGTGGGCTGTTCTACGTGGGTGGCGGGGATACAGGAAATTGGGTTATCATTGTACAACTATGGATTTACTAAAAATCCATAAACTCTGTGCTCATTAATCAGTTTTATGGTACATGAAAACAAAGTATATTGAAGTGATTAAAAATGTGGAAAGTAATGGAATTGGGGAAAGGAGCGAGCATAGAGATGCAAGAAGATGTGTTGTGTGGGCAGGACACAGTGTGGTCCTCACCTGAGGAGACCTGGTGGGCCAGGAAGTGTGGAGGACACAGTACAAAGCACACATGCAGAGCGGGACCTGGAAGCAAACAAGGTCTCCCTTTGGATGCCGCCCCTCCTATGTTTGCCGTGGGCCTTCTACTGTAAACAAGATGGAACTGGCTGATAGAAAAATAGCAATGTTACTTTTAATATCTTTTATTCCAGAGCCATAAAATCCATGGCCTACATTCCTCCACATCCCCTGGGTAAGAAATGTTGTGCAGAGAATTTGAGCCTAAAAACATTGATGCCCTATTGGGTGCCCATTCTGCCTCTAAGCCAAGATCAGATTACAGAAAGATGTCAAACTATTAAAAAACTTCATCGTGGCCGAGCAGAGGTGGCACACACCTTTAGTACCAGCACTTGGGAGGCAGAGACAGGCAGATTTCTGAGTTCGAGAGAAAAACAAAACAAAACCAAACAAAACAACAACAACAACAAAACTTCATCATGATTTAAACTTCTAGCCAGGTGGATTGGTGTATGCCTTTAAATTCCAGCACTCCAGAGACTCCAGATCTTTGAGTCTGAGGCCAACCTGGTCTATATATCAAGTTCCAGGCCAGCCAGGGCTACATAGTGAGACACTGTATATATACAAATAAAAAATCAGATTTAAACTTCCTTACTTTATTCATAACTCATCCTGTAAATGTACTCAGTATGGGAGCAGGAAATGGAGTTGTAGCAAGTTCTGCAGAGCAGGACCTGCCCATTGAGATGAATAACCTGTGTCCCTGCGCTTGATGGGCACAGCTCTGTAATGTCAATGTCCCAATTCCTCAAAAGCATACAGGACAGGATAATTAAGAATACTTAGTAGGTTAGTCACATTTAAGTCTTACATCTGTCTAATATGGGTGCGGGTCTGTTTGTGATATAGCTATGAGACACCGTGGGCCAAGAAAATGAATCAGGTATATAATGAATATGTGGAAACAGAAGTTTTCTTGTGAAAATTACAAAATGCCAAGCCAATAATACGCTAAGCCATAATAAAGTTTATCACTGAAATTCTGAACAGGAATGTAAGGTGTGGTGGTTTGGATAAAAATGGACACACAGGAAGTGGCACCATTAGTGGGTGCGGCCTTGTTGGAGTGGGTGTGGCTTTGTTGGAGGAAGTGTGCCACTGACAGTGGTCTTTGAGGTCTTAGAAGCTCAAGCCAGGCCTACTGGCTCATTTTGTTCTTCCTGTTGCCTGTGGATCCAGATGTAGGACTCTCAGCTCCTTCTCTGGCACCATGACTACTGCCTGCTACCATGCTTCCTGCCATGACAGTACCAGTGGAACTATAAGCCAACCCCAGTTAAATGTTGTCCTTTATAAGAGTTGCTATGTGGTCATGGTGTCTCTTCACAGCAATAAACCCCTAACTAAGACATTATTAGGTCCCATGACCTTTCTCATCAAGAGCTAGATATTTTGCAAAGAATATTTGAATACCACCTTCATTCTTTTATAGCTAAATATATCTCATTGACTCTAGACTTGCTTGCCCTGTTTCATTATTTCCATATATTAAAGACCCTGGTTATCCACAAACAGCTCTGGCTGGATCAGAATGTGAAGTTCCTTACAGTAGGTATTGGATAGGGACTTAGGTGGATTCTACCCTACAGAGCTAGCTTCATACATGATTTCTCATTCGGAGTGATGCTTTGGCTTTGGTTGAAATTTACAGTTCCTGGGACAGCTGAGCAAGTGGATCTTCATACCATATCCAAGGCATAATTAGGTTAGCAGCTTCGAATCAGCCGCCAGACTGTGAGAATGACAGCAGAGAATGCTAGGACTGGTTACAGGGGGCTCTGAGGCTGAGAAGGGCTGTGCTGGAGCAAAGTTTCCTCCATCAGAGGGAGGGAGCTTTTCCTTCAGAGGAATAGAGGCAGAGTTTCCAAATGCCCTCTTCTCCCTGTGAGTCAGGAATAGAGACTTGTGTACCATTCCCAGCTAATAGCATGATCGTGTTTGGCCTTTGATTCCCTCTCAGAGCAAAGCAGTTGTGTGTGGTTGAGTTTGAGGATAGAGCAAAAAAAGAAAAAGAAAAAAGAATTCTTGGAAGACTTCCTATCACTTGAGAGAGTCTAGAGCAGATTAGAGCTTGTGTCTCCACGTGCTCATCTGTGTACACTGGAGAAGGCAGCTGTGGGAAGCCTTTGGCCCAGAGCTCCCAATCCAGAGCTCCCACACATGAAAGGCCTTAAATGTAGATGTCAGAAGTTGCCCTCAGATGAGTAGACATTCCTTCCTCCCCAGTGTTTTTGCTCCCTGTTGATTTAGTATGAATGAACCACAGTCCAAAACTGTTGAGTAGAATACCCCAAAATAAACAGTGGACACATTTTGAGTTGAAGGCTTCCATGAATGCAGGTTGAAGAGTCATGCCGTTCTGGGGCATCTATAACTGCTCTGTTTATTGTTGGTTATTATACCTAACTTAAAAATTAGATTTTACCATAGGCCTGCATATAAAGTGCAAATGAAGCCTCCATGGGTTTCAGTTTCAATGTGCTTTGAAGCATCCAATGAGACTTAACCCTGTATCCTCTGAAGATAAAGAGGTAGTACAGTAGTTGTACAACTGAGATCGTCACATAACTAAGCACTGGAAAGAAAATGACAGTCACCATGCCATTTGAATCATTGTCCCCTTATCCAGTCACAAAGACACTACACTAATATTTTAATGAATCTTACAATTATCCTGTGGATACCAATGTGTATGTTAAAAGTCTTAAAGTGGTTAAGTGAGGTGTGTGTGTGTGTGTGTGTGCACATGTGTACACATGAGTGTGTGCAAATATACATGTGTGTATGGGTGGAACAGAGATTAACCTCCACTGTAGTTCCTCAGGGGCCACCCACATTGGATTTTGATATGGGGTCTCTCATTGGCCTAGCACTCACTGGCTGCTGTTCAGCAAGCCTCAGTCATTTGTTGTTAGCCATTTTGATAATTGTTTTATTGTTGATTAGTTTTTCGATACAAGGCTTCTCTGTATCACTCTGGCTGTCCCAAAACTTACTGTGTAGACCAGGCTGGCCTCAACCTCATAGATTTGCCTGCCCCTGCCTCCCAAGTGCTGGGACTACCACAGTTCAGCTTTATTATCTTATTTTAGAATTTGCTTATACTTTAATATGCCAATATTTAAAGACTATGAAAAGAAGTTTTGAGAGCCTCTGGTTGTCAGAAATTGTATGGGTGATATTAGATACCAAGAAGAGAAGCCATGAGGCCTAATTCCTGGTGTGATGGATAAAGGGAGTAAGAACTTCCCTGGGCCAAGGCCCTGGAATGCTTGGACACCATGTGGCTAGACCTATCTCAATATCATCAATATCATCAATACCCTCAATACCAAGGGTTTGTTCTTTCCCTGCTCTCTGCACACACTCTACAATATCATTTATCTCTTACCTTAACAGTGCACTTTCAGTTTTATTTCAAATCAGTCACACACTGAGAGACAAAACAAAAACTTTAGGTCCCTTCTTTCAGAGAGAAAAGAATTTGAGAGAGGATTTCACTGTGAGTCCTGGGTTGGCCTCAAACTTAAAGACCCAGGATGGCCTTCACCTCACATTCTTCCTGCTTCAGTTTCCTGAGTTCTGGAATTACTAGCATTTGTCACAACTCCTGGCTTCAGTTAATACCTTCTTAAAGGGACTCACCAGTAATTTGCCTCTTATCCATGAAAAGAAAGCAACAATGAGAGCCACTCATACTTAAAGCTGTAAGTACCATGCCAGTGGCCCAGTGAACCAGAGCTATGGTGAGAGACATAAGGGAGAGAATTCTGGTGAGAGGGACAATTGCAGATAAGAGCCAAACTGAGCTGTCTCACTTCTGAGTATGCATTTTAGTTTCCCCTCATCCAGACATACTTGTGCATTTTTGTAGAAAGTTAAAAGAAAGAAAATGAAGAGGAAGAGATTGAAGATGCTAAAGAAGGAGCCAATTAAGGACTATCCAGGAAGGCAGCACATCCAACTAGGAATATCCAACTACATGGGAAGGTAAGCCTTTTCTTGAGGCTGAAGGATTGGAGAAACGATTCAGTGTGAAGAACACAAATGCTAAGGACAGAACAGAGGAGAAACGGACCTTCAATCTGGTAAGCAGGAAGCATCCTTGTGAAAAGGGGAGTTGGGAAGGTGTTGGTAATAGAGGAAGGAGGATAACGGAAGAAAGTGGTGGAGACAGATTTGTAGATGGGTTACCAGTGGAATAAAGACTTACTCAGCCACGGTTTGCAGCATCCCCATGGAAGCCTGAACTCTTCAAGGATGGGATGCTGTGATCCAACGCTCTCTCCAGGTTGGGAACCTGGTCACCTTGAGATGCAGGTCTGTAGGGAGCGGTGAAGCTGGAGAGACATTTGCCATGGCAAGATGGCGCCTACTTCCACTGTCAACTCCTAGTAAACAACTGTTTGCGCATGTGTGTAGAGAACTGTTTGTGCATGTGCGTAAAGTGAAAAGACGCCATGTCACGGCTCATTCTGGGGCGTTACATAGGGTAATGAGCAAACAGCCAATCATGGGCAGACACGCTGCGCTGTGGGCAGGCGCTGTGGGCAGACATGCTGCACTGTGGTGTATATAAGCAGTGCGGATTTTTGGCTCGACCTTTTTTTCCCTATGGATGGAGACAATAAACGTTGCTGCAGAAGGAACCTAGTGTCCACGTGTCTTCTTGCTGGCGAGACGACTGCGCGGGCTACAGCTGGTGCCAAAAAACCTGGGACGCCGGGAGAACTTTACAACAACTGGTAGATTTCAGAACTGCAGGACAGAGTGAGCACTGAGAGGCATGCTGCTTGATTTTAATTCCTCTGACCCTTTCTCAGGGTTAGAGAGCGCGGCTAAAGCCGCGGTAATTGTGCTGATGGCGCTTGTTGCGATGTCCATTTGGCATTTGATACAAGATAGCATGTCAGAAACAGAGGAGAGAGTGGAAGTTAGCCAGAATAAAAGGGAGAGAGAAGATAAGGGAGTAGAGGCTAGCCAGGAGAAAGGGGAGAGAAGAGAGGATATACCCAAGAGTACAGGCCCTTCTGCTCGACCTGCGGAAGCGAGAGATAAGGGAAAGGACACACTGGGAGAGAAAAGTAGAGAAAGAGATGGAGCTTCAAGAGGGAAGCTCTTTGAGCCTGGTAGCTCTGAGGAATTGAGCCCCTCCGAAGAGGAGGACTTGGAGAGAGAAGCGGCTTGCTATAAGGAAGTGAGCATTCGCCGCCTCTCCAGAATCGAAAGGGAGATCAGAACCGCGGAACACTTCATGCTGACCCGTCTGCTCTTCCGGGTGCACTTCCCCCCCCCA
>NW_022196905.1:94017167-94017488 GCF_008632895.1 Mastomys coucha
CATGGGCAGACACGCCACACTGTGGGCAGACACGCCGCACTGTGGTGTATATAAGCAGTGCGGATTTTTGGCTCGACTCTTTTTTCCCTATGGATGGAGACAATAAACGTTGCTGCAGAAGGAACCTAGTGTCCGTGTGTCTTCTTGCTGGTGAGACGACTGCGTGGGCTACACAGGTCTGTTGAGTAACAAGGCTGATGCTGCAGAACCAGGGAAGTGGCTCTTCCTCCCTCCCTCCCTCCTTCCCTCTATCCTTCCTTCCTTCCTTCCCTCCATCCTTCCTTCCTTCCTTCCTTCCCTCCATCCTTCCTTCCTTCCCTC
>NW_022196905.1:94017972-94023429 GCF_008632895.1 Mastomys coucha
TTAATGGAGGCCAGTCCCAAGACAGAGTAGGTTTGACCTCTCATTGGCTTTGACCTCTCATTGGCAATCCTGAATGTAGCGTGTAGCGTTGCATTTCAGATGATAGTCATCAAATGAAAGTATGGCAGAGGAAGAGCAAGTGGCCTCTACAGGGATGGATAAAAATAATCAAAGCTTTGGGGCTCTACCTGGCCAGAACTATAGCTGAAGGACCCCCCAGCATCGCTAAGCAGGAGATAACTGTGCGGGACAGTGTTAGCCTATCTCCACAATAGTTGCTTGAAATATGAAATGCCTCTACACTGCTCTACATCTGTAACTAATATTTTCTCTTAACAAAGATAAGATATTGTTCATATTGAGTAGCTGGGTTTAATGTCATAAAGTTAGGCTTAGAATAAATTGATTCTACAAATGGAATTTTAAGTAAGAGTCGGGGCATTGTGTGGAGGGACAAAAAGGGTTTTAAACCAATGGAATCCTATTTAATAAAAGCAAGTGTACAAAACACACAGGGGGAGGAAATTGGGCAGTACCAGGAGTAGTGTGGATCGGGAAGGCATAAACACAGCTTTCCAATACAGACTCCATGCCGTGAGTTGTCAAGGTGACTCAGGGGACCCAGTCTGTGAACAGAGCTGGGGATCAAGGGGTAACTCCAGGTTGTCTCTTTATCTTTTCTGAGTGGGTAGAAACACTGCTGTGAGATCCTTTGGAGGTAGAGGCAGGCAGATCTCTGGGTTTGAGGTTAGTCTGCACAATGAGATCCAGGGCAGCCAAGGGTACACAGAGAAACCCTGCCTCGAAGAATAAACAAACAAGCAAGAATTCTGTAGTTCTCCTAACACTACATCCTCTCCCTTCTTCACCTTTGATCTTTCTGCCCTCTAAGTTTTCTGCTATCTTCATGCCCTCTTCCTCTGTATGAACTGACTCACACCACCAAGACTTTGATAAGTCTGTTGCACTCTTCTCCAGCATCTTTTGCTCCACACCCAGATAGGCTCCTCCAGCTGCACGCATCCCACATGGCATCATCCTGGCCTTTTCTACCAGTCATTGTTGCAAGGACAGTAGACATTACCTCTGTTCTTCTCCTACAGCCAACCATTCACAAGCATCGTGGATGCTGCTTTCTTTGTATCTCCCAAGTTTGTTTCTTTGGCTCTGAACTCATCTCTCTGCCTGGATCCAAAAGCTCCTCATGTCTCTGCTGCTCCTGTGTTAGACAGTCCCTGCCACTTGAAGCTTCCCTCCTTCTCCACACAGTTCATCATTCCCTGACACGGTGGTGTTCTTTGCAAATTTCCAAGTTAATGTGATTTTTATATCAGTCATGATCCACCCTGGAAACAAATCACTCTAAAAATATATGTAATTTTCATTAATAACATAAATGACAAAAAAGCTTGGGAGCTGGGAAAAAAAAAAGCAGTGGTTTTGTAGCTCAGAGTGTGGCATCACTTCATAAAACTGGAAACTACATCCAACCTGTCCAAACAGAGTGATGGGGGAGGTATGGCAGCTGTAAAACACCACGGAGGAAACCCTTGACTTCTGCCTTCCCCAGTTTTCTCCCTTTGACCAAATGCATCAGAAGCCAGCAGACAATGGAGCTTGGCCTTTCTGCTAGGGTAGACACTTCAAGGAAAGGACTAGAAATGTATGTGTGGGCAAGCAAGCCCAGGTCTCAATGATCTCCCTTCTAGGAATTCTGCCATGTTCCCAGGGACCTGCAGCAGAGTCTAGCTCCTCAGTCTAGAAGGCAAGATGGTGCATCTCGGTCTGCCATCTACTTGTCTTTCTTGGGCTCTCTTTACCCAGCTCACAGACTCTGCCTTAATGCTGTGCAAACGTAGCTTGCTGGGCTACAGTGGTGTGGAAGTATAGTCTCAGAGTTGAAAGGATAAGAGAGGAGAATTAACAGCCAGGGCTACATAGCAAGAGTGTATCTCAAATGAGTTAAAAAATAATAATAATTAAAAGCCTTGCCCCTTGTATTATCTCACTGCTGTAACAAGATGCCCATAGAAGAACTTACAGGAATGTTAGCTCACAATTCAAGGATCTAGTCTATCATACAGGAAAGTCGCTGCAGTAGGAACTCTGAGGTGGTGTCAAACCATGACCACAGCTTCTCTTTGTTTGTTTGCTTGTATGTCTTCTTTGTTTTTTATTCAGTCCAGGTTTCCAGCACATGGGGTAACACCCCCATAGTCTTCCTCTGTGGAGGTTTGAGTGAGAAGATCCCACATAGGCTCTGGAGTTTGAACACTGGGTCTCCAATTGGTGTCGTTGTTTTGGGAGACTTGCTGGAAGAAGGGCATCTACTGGGGGTGGGCTTCGAGGCTTTCAGAGCCACAAGTCATTCCCAATTTGCTTTCTATGTCCTGCAGCCCTTGGGTTCCAGCTCAGCCACCATCTCTGCCACCTGCTGCTGTGCTGTCCCTACCATTATGGATCCTGACCCTATGGAACCATAACTCCCAATAAACACTGCCTGCTATAACTTGCCCTAGTCCTGGTGCTTTATCCCAGCAATGGAAAGGTAACTAACACACCACGGACAGAACTCCCTGCAAACAGCCCAGCACCGCAGCCAGAGCTGTGTCTCTTAGATGATGCCAAAGCCAGGCAAGCTGACAGTCACAGTCACCCTGGTTTTCGAGCTTCCAGTTGAGGTTTTACCAGTGTTTTTTCTGAATGTGCTGATCTCTCCACCTTTATACATGCTAAAACTATTCTCTAACACAGCCAGAGGAAGCTTAAAACCTCCTACTTCTCACCATGGTACTGTCCTCTGATTACAAAACCCGTCATGTTTGAGGTTTTTGTTTTGTTTGTTTTTCCCAAGCAATTACAGAATTCCTGAGAAGTGACATTAGCAGGTTGAGGAAAGAGGAAGCCTCTCTCTGTGCAGTAAAACAGAGGTGTGAACTGAAGCCCTGGAGAATACAGCAGAGGTGTGAAGTGGAGCAGTCTATCCACAAAGAACTCTAGCAAAGGAGCTGGAAGGAACTGGCTTGCTTCCTGCGTCTCCACAGGGCAGCAGCCTAGGAATCCACTTCTCCACCAAGCTCATTACTCTACCTTCTTCTCAGTGTTCTGAACACAAAGTAGGTCATTAAAGGCGCTTTCTCCGGCTGGACTTCTGCTGAGGGGGGATGTCCCAGAAGGACTGCTCTTGAACCACAGGGAGCCATGCCTGTAAAAGACCAGAGGGAAAGTAGTTTAAACCATTTCTCTCAGAACTGCTTTTTGCTGAATTCCCCTGTGTCCAGAAAATTAAGAAATTGCTACTGTGTCTCTCTCCTCCGCTGATAGATCAAGCACAGCATTGAACCTCACTGAAGAGGCCTGAGGAGTGGCCTCAGTATAACTGCCTTCAAACCCTTTCTCTTCTCTGTGTTGCCAGGGTCTGCTCCATGCAATGGGGGGATGTTCATTATTGCTACTCCTTTTTCCCCATAAATACATTCTTAGGATCTCATTGTCTTCATAATAAAATAAAAGACGAAACTCGAGGCTGAGTCATTTTCTCCTTCTGCTTCCTCCTAGTTCAAAATACATCTTTTAAAGATTGCCAGGCATCCTTAGATCTGCAGTTATTCTCAGTTTGGGCAAACCTCTTTCAGATTTTAAAAAGTCAGCTTTGCCTGTTTCCGTGGCCACTCTGCATTCTGCCATAATGTAATTTACATGCAGAGGACTCTTGCACTTCTTGTACTGTGCAATGAGGGCTGCTCGTGCTTGCCACCCCATATGTGAAGTCCAGGGGCTACACTAGCCATCAGTCTGGGAACCATATCTAGTTTTCAAGTTTGTTGGAAAAAATACACAGTGAGCAGAGTCATGCCTCCAGTGCCTCCCACACCATGGTGCGAGGTCTTTAGATATCTGTGCCACAGAGCCTAACAGATGAGCTGAGAGTATCATGCTGAAGTGTGAACAGCATGTTGGTAGAAGTTTGTGTTTCCAGTTCAGTTTTATTAATGTCTTCCGTGCAGGCACTATGTGACTTCAGCAAGGTTGTGGGACGTTCTCCTGTTGCTTTGTTCACTAGGAAAGCACTCTCTCTGCTGAGCTATGTGACTTTAGAACCTTAGTCATGTAATAAAGAAACAGACATCCTATCCACTGTAATGCTGGTCTGTTCTCTCTTAACTCTTTCACCAAGTAGCTAGGCAGCCTGGGACAATTCCTTAAGCTGTCCCAGTCTCAGACTCCTCATCTGCACCCAGGTACAAGAATGCCTCCCCATGACAGCTGTCATGAGGCCTTGGGGAAATGGTGATATATAAAGGACTTTATATCAAACTACACGTTGTTTGATACAGATGGTAAATTGGGGAGGGTTGTGGAAAGGCGTCTTTGAGTCAGGATTAGTGGCTTGTTTCATTACAACGAAGTCCCTGACGAAGGCAACTGAGAGACGGAAGGATGTATTTGGGATCACTCTTCCACGGTCTGATCCGTCAGCCACCATGGCAGAGAAATCCTGGCAGCCAACATAGGAAGGGTCACACCGCGTCCACAATCAACGAACAGAGAAAGATGGCGGGCTTAGAGCTCAGCTGGCTTCCTCCTCTTTATTCAGGTTGGAACCACAGTTAGGAAGAGTAGTCGGATCTTCTTACCTTAATTAACCCAATCTAGAAACTCCCTCAGAGACATGCCTAGACACATGAGTCCTAGGCTGTTCTAGATCCTGTTGAGCTGACAATATTAACCACATACTCTTCATTATTGCTAACCGTAATTACACTGAAATACAACCAAAAGAAAAACTATATCATTGTTAAAATTCAGACATTGGCCAGTAGCACATCTCAGTGGTAAAGCCTTGCATGTGCAAAGCTTTGGGTTCAAGTACTAGAGAAAAAAAAAGAATGAAAGAAAAAAAAAAAACTTGGTCAGGCTTAAACAGGAATTCTTCACTTTCCAGCACTATTAATACCAAATTCCTAAACAGCTTTCATCCTCTCCATTCTGCGTGTCTATTTATTAATATTTATATATGGTGTTTATACAAGAAGAATTTGAAGTGGTCAGTGACAAACTTGTATAATCAATTCATCATCATTAGGTATTTACACATCCAGCAAGTGTCAGACTACGATGCAGGCAGTGTAAACAAAGCAGAGAAACATAGGCCCTGTATCGAGAACTTATATTCTAATGAGTTAAGGGATAGAAAGGAGATGGATGACCAGTGGGAGGATAAAGGTAACTTGCTGCGGCTTGGATAGGGTTAAATGTGTTCTCTAAAAGGCCATGCACTGGAAGCTTAGTCTCCTTTGTGAGGAAGGTGTGAGGTGGTAGAATTCCCAAGCAGTGCCAGGGTCATTGGGAGCGCGGCAGAGGCCAGTTTCAAGTGGAATGCTCAAGTAGTGATCACAGCAATGCCTCTGGGAGGGGTCTGCGCGGGGGCAGGGGTCTGCGCGGGGAGGGGCCTGC
>NW_022196905.1:94023439-94045679 GCF_008632895.1 Mastomys coucha
GGAGGGGTCTGCGCCAGTGACTCTTCAGAGCATCTGCACTCATACATTTCATTTGGAGCTGAGTCTAAGAGACAATAACCTACCAAGGCGAGGAGTAACGATAGAGAAGCCAGGACTTTAAGGCTCCAACCTGACCACAAAAAGCGAGGACGAATCAGGAGCCTGAGCTGACAAGGAAGGACCAATAGAGTGAAAGGACCAAAACCTGGAGAGGGTCGTGATCTAAAAGTCCCTCAATAGGCTCTGGGTGGAGAGTAAGGAGTCCTGCCAGGTGCTACCAGTGGGCCAAGATGGATGAGCAAGAGCTGACAGGCTTGCCCAAGGGGAAGTGGTTGCTTTTATCAGAACAGGATAACAATGACAGTGCTTGCCAATCTGACTGAAGCCAACTCAGGAAAGCACAGGAGGAATGGAGCTGGAGAAGACAGTGAGGGAGACTTGATGAATTTTTGCTAAAAAAGGAAACAAGGTATCTTAGTTAGGGTCTTACCCTGTGAACAGACCTTATGACCATGGCAACTCTTATAAGGACATCATTTAATCAGAGCTGGTTTACAGGTTCAGAGGTTCAGTCCATCATCATCAAGATGGGAACATGGCAGCATCCAGGCAGGCGTGGTGCAATAGGAGCTGAGAGTTCTACATCTTCATCTGAAGGCTGCTAGCAAAATACTGGCTTCCAGGCAGCTAGGGTGAAGGTCTTAAAGGCCACACCCACAGTGACACACCTACTCCAACAGGGCCACACCTTCTAATAGAGCCACTCCCTGGGCCAAGCATATACAAGCCATCATACAAGGGTGGAGACTGAGATAGCACTACAGAGCCAAGAGCCCCTAATCTGGGGGACAGGCATGTCTGTGGATATTGAATAGATTGATAATTCTTTATCTGAGGACATACAAAGAGTCAAGGCTGAGTATCAGCCTGACTAGTAATTTCTTTTTTCATGAACACAGTTAGCAACTAGGAGGGAAGGAAAAGAGGAAGAGAGAGAAGGAGGGATAGAGGGAGGGAGAGAAGAAGGAAGGGAGTGAGGGAAGGAGGGAGAAAAGAAGGAAAAAAGGAGACCAGCTTCACTGGAAACCTGATGGCTTCTCCTAGGCAGAGTTGAAAGGCAGGCCTTAATTAGCTTCAGACTTTGAGCACAAATGAACCCAAATTGATTCAACTTTCCTGAACGATGTATCGTTTATTTTGTTACTGAAATAAGAGTCTCAGGCAACTGGGAATCAATGCATTGATTTAAATATTATGCAAAAGATGGAGCTATTACTATGATCACTTTTTATGACTTAAAAATCACATTTCAGCGTTTTCTTATGTCAGGGGCTGTGACAGGGCAGCATTGATTAACACGTTCGGACCCGATCATCAAGAAAAAGACTTGAAACTGCAAATTTTGTTCTTGTGAAAGATGGCTTCTTAGGTCCACATTAAGTTCAAAGTTATTAAATAATGACAGTTACATTTGGGAGGTTTTTTGGCGTGTGATTTGTTTTTAACTTTTTATTATGGAAAATTTCGAACTAGTGCCAAAATACAGAAAGTATGTAATTGCTGTACCTCAGTATCCTGAGGACCCGGCTTCAATAACTGCATCCATGGCCTTGCATCCACGGCCAGTGGCGTCCATCTCTGTAAGCGCTGGGCTATTGGAAGCAATTGTTCTGAAGTGAATTACAGACATCTCGTCATCATATCTGAAACTATTCCATGGCCTGTGTCAAAAAGAGACTATTTTTTAAAAAATTAAAACATCACATTGCCATTTGCCCACTTAAACCCGAAGCAGGTCATTAATTCTAGCAAATCCTCCCCAGATCCCATTTCCATAAAATGCCTTCACATATGTCTGTTTAACTTGGAATCCTATACACATATCATCTTTGAAAGGGAAAGAGGAACTCAGTTGCAAGGTTTGGCTTTGCAAGCATTTTATGGAGAATCCTTGATAAGAAGTTTGTGATGTGAGGTAGAAAGAAAGTCTGCTTGAGATAGGAACAGTGTGTCTGTAATTTTTTTTTTGGTTTCTCCATGACATCATCATAGCTATGAGCCATGAGACTGCTTTGAGGTGCCCCTCCTGTGCCCTCTCCAGGCCTCTGTCCCTCCTGCCTGTTCCTTTCCTTTCCCAGTCAGCTCGCCTGCCCCGTCACATGATTTTCTTGGCTTCTCCACTTCCCACCCTCTTTAAGCCTTCTTTCTCCTCTCAATCCCCTCACCAGCCTTGAGACCTACAAACTCTCCTACAAATTCACATCCGTATCTCTGATTGTGATTTTAAGTGCCAGGTTGGTCTGCCTTGCTTTTCCCTCACCTGCTGTTTACTGACACACAGGCCTGCTCTGGCTACAAGCCCCAAGATGGCTGCAGTGGTGGGGAAGAAGGAAGGAGGAGGGTAGGGCCTGTGCCAACTTTAGGTGTGGAGTCCCAGGCAGAGGAGTATGGTGTGCAAGCAAGAGTGGGGAGGCCAGGCTGTTGGGGGAAGCAAGTGTAGGTCAAGGTCCAAGACATTTACTCTGCAATCTCAGCTCTGAATCCTAATGCTCTTCCTCCCCTCCCTCCCCTTCCCCCTCTTTCTCCCCTTTTCTCTCTCCCTGTCTCTTCTCCCTCTTCCTCCTCCTCTCCCTTCTCCTCCTCCTCCTCCTCCTCCTTTCCCCTGACCCAGGGAGCAGCAACCTTCACAGGCTTCACAATCACTTCCTTAGGTGCTGCCTCTATGGGGGCCTCAGAAGCAGCCATTCCTGTCTTCTTTGATGCTGCTTGGCCCTTTGGCTTCAGGTGTGATCGCCTGCTGCCACCAGGCTTTCCTAATCTGGAGTTTCTGATTCCTTTTGGCCATTCTACCTGCAGGAGATGCAGCAGTGATGGCCGGCTGGCATTTAGCCACATGGTGTGGGATCTTTTCTTTTCAATTGTCTCCTGCTGCCCTGTTTCTGGGTCTTCTTCTGTGTCAGTCTTGTTTATCTGCAGAGGATTCCTCGGGCAGTCCCAGTCTAGCACGGCCAGTGTCCAGGGTAGATCTTGTACCTGCTGAAACTGCACAGCAAGGGCTCGGACAGAAAGAGGGAAGAGAAAGAAAGGATCATGGGAAAACACCTTCTAGGGCAGAGGGAGAGAATCTCCGTAGATCTCTCTTTTTGATGAAGAAGATAACTGCTGCAAGTTAGTGTCTTCTAGGCTTGTCATGGAAGCCGCACACAGGAAATCTCAACACTATGGGGGCCTTTGTTTTCTTATCGATAGCCCCTCTGAGCGTGGGAACATAGAGTCTCAAAGAAATTTTAAATTGTGTTCTCCTAGTCAATAAGGTTGTTGAACACCTTTTCAAGTATCTGTTGACCATTTGTATTTCTTCTTTTAAAAATTATCTGTGGGCTTTATAGTTCACACCTTCAATCTCAGCACTTGGGAAGCAGAGGCAGATAGAGCTCTGTGAGTTCAAATCCAGCCTGGTCCTGCTCCAGGACACCCAGGGCTATGTAGAGAGACCCTATCTCAAGGAAGGAAGGAAGGAAGGAAGGAAGGAAGGAAGGAAGGAAGGAAGAGAACAAGAGAGAAAGGAAGGAAGGAAGGAAGGAAGGAAGGAAGAGTTGTTTACTTAGACCATTAGCCCATGTTATTGAATAGACAATTTGGTTTTCTGGTATGTAACTTTGCATTTCCTGGGTAGTCTAAACAGTGACACCAACATGCAGCTAGAAGACTTTGTTCTATTCTACCTGTTTCTCCAGATAGTTCTTGTCTTTTTGGAGCCAAAGCTTTTAAATTCTATGCAAATGTATTTGACAGTTCTTGGGATTATTTCCCCGTGAAGTTGAAGCTTTTCAGGAAAGCTTTGTGTCCACACAGACTAGTTTTAAGACAGCTTAACACATGCTAGACCCATTTTGGAAGAGGAACCTCAATAGGGAAAACACTCGCTACAGTATGAGTAATAATTGATATGGAGGAGGTAGCTTATTGTGGGCAGGGCCACCCTTGAACTGCTGGTCTGGGGTTCTATAAGAAAGCAGGCTGAGCAAGCTGTGAAGAGCAAGCCACCCTTGTGGCTTCTGCCTCAGCTCCTGCCTCCAGGTTCCTTAGTGACGGAATCTTACCTAGAAGTGTAAGGTACAGTGAACCCTTTCCTCTACAAGTTGCTTTTGGTCATGGTGTTCCCTCACCTCAATAGAATCCCTGACTAAGACAACGTCTACACTTCAAAGTGTTTGTTCTTAGGTCTTCTTCTAACAGTTTCAGTTCCAGGTCTCTTATTAAAGTCTTTGCTTCACTTTGAATTGCTCAAATTTGTTCAAGATGAGAGGTGTAGATCTAATTTCATTCTTCTACACGTGGAAAGCTCCGCTAGGAAGTCTTTTCTCCAGCATAGGACTCACATCAAAACAAACAAACAAACAAACAGGTTACTATCGCTGAGTGGCTTATTTTCTGGTGCTGTATTTTATTCCACTGGTCTGCATGTCTATTTTTGTAACAGTCACACTCTGCTCTGATTTTGTGGCTCTGTAACATAATCTGAGCTTGGATATTGTGATGCCTCCCATGCTATCCTTTCTCCTAAGGAGTTCTTAGCTATCTGGGGTCTCCTGTGGTTCCATGTGAATTTAGGATTGTTCTTTCTAGTTCTGTGAAGGATGCCGTCGGGATTTTGATGGAGATGATCCCAAACCTGTACATTGCTTTGGGCAACATAGACACTTTCACAATGTTAACCCTGTTAATCCATGAGCACGGAGCAGAGCATCACTTCATTTTCTAATGTCTTCTTCCATCTCTTCAGCAAGTAAAAGTTAGCTGGAGAGGGAGAGGTCTGTGTGGCTGGTTAGCTGGAGAGGGAGAGGTCTGTGTGGCTGGTTAGCTGGAGAGGGAGAGGTCTGTGTGGCTGGTTAGCTGGAGAGGGAGAGGTCTGTGTGGCTGAAGAGGGAGAGGTCTGTGTGGCTGGTTTTGTGTGTCAACTTGACACAACCTGGAGTTACCACAGAAAAAGGAGCCTCCCTTGAGGAAATGCCTCCATGAGATCCAGCTGTAAGGAATTTTCTCAATTAGTGATCCATGGTGGGAGGGCCCAGCGTGGGTGGTGCCATCCCTGGGCTGATAGTCCTGGGTTCTATAAGAAGGCAAGCTGAGCAAGACAGGGGAAGCAAGCCAGTAAGAAGCATCCCTCCATGACCTCTGCATCAGCTTTTGCCTCCAGGTTCCTTCCCTGTGTGAGTTCCAGTCCTGACTTCCTTTGGTGATGAACAGCAGTGTGGAAGTGTAAGCTGAATAAACCCTTTCCTCCCCAACTTGTTTCTTGGTCATGATGGTTTGTGCAGGAGTACAAACCCTCACTAAGACAAAGTCTTTCTGCTCCTTGTTTAGGTGTTTTTCTGGGTGTTTTTATTTGTTTTTAAAGATAATTCTTTCTCATCAAATTCATGGAGCTGTGTATTATTAAACTTGACTCAGTGGGTGTGAGGAGCACCTACCTTCTCAAACTAATCCCTGGCTGGGTGTATGATTTGGGACAACAGCTCACAGATGCATCCACAGTGCAGATAAATGCTTTCAGCTTCAAGTACAAAGTCTGCTTAACCTTGTTTACCTAGTCCTGTCTGTTGTTGCCTTGGATTCCAACAATGACCTATAGTCTCTCTGTTCTTCCAGTGGCACTGATACAGCCAGTTTCAATGCCCTTTAGCTCGGTCCAATCTAGAAATTATTCTGTTGCCCTCCAAAAAAGAACTCAAAAGAAGAAGAAGGAGGAGGAGGAGGAGGAAGAGGAGGAGGAGGAGGAGGAGGAGGAGAAGAAGAAGAAGAAGAAGAAGAAGAAGAAGAAGAAGAAGAAGAAGAAGAAGAAGAAGAAAAGAGAGAGAGAGAGAGAGAGAGAGAGAGAGAGAGAGAGAGAGAGAGAAAGCAGAAAGAAATGACCTACATGTTAGAAAGTTCTGCATAGCTCAGTGACCACTCTGCCTCTGGTGTGAAGGAAGCTCTCGCTGACGCAGACTATGGAGCATCCACGAGGTCCGAATCCCTGGGACTCTGACAGCTTTGAGCTTTGCTCCTCCTCTTACAGAGGTGGTGACAGAGGCAGAACGGACCATCAGGAGGCCAAGGAAGAGGAAAGAGGATCCGAAACCCAGACTGCTCTACTATCACACTGCTTCCTTCTCTACTGAAAAACTGTAGTGAGTTCCAGACTGGGAGCAGACGTCTAATTCAAAAGTCCTGCTTCTGCCCTGAAATGTGAAAACAGTTAGAGGGGGTCCCTTTAAGTTTCATTTGTTTTTATTTGACTGCACATGTGTATTATCATTTCAGAGAATGTTAACAAGTGTTATAAATATCTTTTTCTTATCTCACCATTCAATGTGTTGAATATACTTTATCCAACTACATACATCTACTGATTATTTCCTCTTGGCTGGAACAAAATGGGAGACCTTAGGGCTGCTCAGAGCTCAGTAAATATTTGTTCCTTTCCAATTATAGTAATGTTTATCTTTGAAACAGCCAGCTGTCGTATTTATGGTAGGGTGAAAGGGCACCATCATACTTATCGTTTTCACTTCCCAGGAAAGACACTACCAATAAACAGTGAAGCCTGCATAAATGTTTTTCAAAGGAGCATCACATATTTGCTGTAATGGCGCCCCCTAGTGAACATTTTCATTACTGCTCTTTGGACACCTGGGTTTGTTCATTGATCTTTGGTTTGTTACTTGGAAACTTTGTTCCTAGAGGTAGGCGTGGTGGCACATACTGGTAATCCAAGCACTTAGAGACTGACACAGGATTGCCTCAAACTCTGGTTCAACCTTGGCTACACATCCAGAGCCTGTTTTAAAAGCACTACGAGAAATTTCTTTCCCTGCTTATAAACAAAAGTGGTCTCCCCATGATTGTCTAAGTTTCACACATGGTCACAAAACTAATTGATAGAAGCAGAATTCCTTTCCTCTGGAAACAAACAACAGTGTCTATGTTTCCATTCACTTGAAACTAGAAAAACGAAGAAAGTATTGGAGTGTCTAGCAGGTCTAGCTGGCGGTAAGAACTGCAATGTGTGGAAATATTCCATGTTTCCACAGCACTTACGGTTTATTTACATAATCTTTGTATTACTTTATGCTGTGCCACTGCTAATCACCTTTCACAGATGGGGAGACCATACTGCTGGAAAGTGGAGGCTGAGACATGGACCCAGGTTGCCTAACCCAAGTTTCAAGCCGCAGGGTTAGTTATAAGTTTACAGAGCCAGTGGATTGCTTACGTCTCAAACCTGGTTTTTCTCCTCATAGCAAACCTGTTTGTCAAACAGTGGCTTTATGTATCCATTCTCCTCTGCTTACATCACAGAAAGACCCAGGGCTGTCCTGCCCCAGGACAGCAGCATCCCTCACTACCACATTCCACAGCTGCCACTCAGCTAGGAAGAAGTGCTCACTGATACCAGAGCCAAGAACAGCACAGGCAAACACAGAAAGTAACAACAAAGTTAGGGACAGAGGACATAAGTGCCAACATCCCCTGGCAAATCTGAGACACAAACTATAAAACACAGAACTCGTGAGGTCATACGTCATGTAGAAAGATAGACGAGAGATCTGGAGAGGTGGAGAGATGATAGACTTGGTACGTGTTCTCTGGTGGCTTGAGTGAGGAGCGTCCTCCTTGTGTATCTTAACGCTTGCTCCCGTGCTGGGGATGCCATTTGGGGGAGGTTGTGAAACCTTCAGAAAATGAAGCCTCACTGGAGGAAGTATACCAGTTGGGGGGGGCGGGGGTGAATGAACTTTGAGGGTTTAAAACCTTACCCTACTTTCTTATTCCTGACCCCTTTTCTATCTCTGTCTCCATCTCTGCTCTTCTCTCTCTTCTCTGCCTCTCTCTGTCTTTCTGTATGTGTTTCTCTCCTCTCTTCCTCCCTGCTTTCTTTTTCTCTCTCCCCCTCTCCCTCTCCCTCTCTTTCTCTCTCTTCCCTCCTTTCTCTATTTCTCCCTCTCCCCTCTCCCCCCTCCTTCCTCTCTCTTTTCCTGCCATCCTTCCTATGTATGGATAGACAGTAATGATCAGCAGCTTTCTTCTTTGTCCTCTTTAGACTGTCCTCTGAACCCATAAGGCACAGCAACATTCTCCTCCTAAATTTGCCTTTGGTCCAGGTCATTTATCACAGTGACAGAAAAGTGACTAGTCCAGGCTTTTCTGAAGCCTAAACACTTTTCTAAGATGAAGAGTATAAAAGGATACGTAAGAAAACACCTGGGCTGGAGAGATAGTTCAGAGGTTAAGAGCACTGACTGCTCTTCCAGAGGTCCTGAGTTCAATTCCCAGCATCCACATGGTGGCTCACAACCATCTGTAATGGAATCTGATGCCCTCCTCTGGTGTGTCTAAAACAGTGACAGTGTACTCATATACATAAAAAATAAATACAGGATTCTAAAAAAAAAAAAAAAAAAAAAAAAAAAAAAAAAAAAAAAAAAAAAAAAAAAAAGACCCTGTGTGGCTGCGCGGGGGTCGCTTGGGGGCTGCGCGAAGCCAAACGTGAGCTGGTTGGAGCCTGCAACTCTCTGGGCTGGTCGTAGAGTCCCGACCGAGTGGCCACGCTCATAGACCTGCTGGGGCCCCTCGGCAGGCAGACCGAGCCTCTGCCCAGCTACACATCCCAGGAGGCTGGGCGACAGAGACAGCCCGGACCCCAGACAACGACCAAACAGGGCCCAAAACCCCAGCTCATGTGTGTGTGCTGTGCAGATACTATTTACCTAAGGTTTCGCAACCACTTCACGCCATCTAGTGGTATGATAATTAAATTAAAAGCTAGTGATTCTCACAGCTGCTTGATTTAGCTTTCAAGTCACAGACAAGCAGTAAAAATGCTCAGATGTTTTTAATGAGCTCGAAAAGAGAGGAATTTTTATGTTTGTTTCACAGATTACAAAATACCTCAATAGACAGTTCACTGGAGATAGAACTCTATTCTCTCTGGAAACAGGTAAATAAAATTAGTTAACTAAAAACTAGTTAAGTAGTGGGTGTGAACCAAAAGTGGGTACACACCCATTTTTTTCTCAGCGTTTGGGAGACAGAGACAGGTTTGTAATTCTAAATTATAAGGCTGTTTTTTATAGACAATTAAAAGCTTAGTTCTAAATTTCTTATTGATTAATTTATAGGATTTATTTGGTTTACATCTCTTTAGAAAAGAGAGAACATTAATACAACTTCCCTCATATTCTAAATAAAGTTTAATATCTTATTATAAAACTGTTATATATAAATAAAAAATTATATGATATTCATGAAAATATTTTAGAGAAAATGTTTAGAAACATTTTTTCATTTATCAACACCTAGATAGACATCTATTTCTTCAACAAGCAATTAAATTGATTACAAAATGTTAATTGATATTTGACTTATTACTTAGTAAAAAGTTTTTTAGACAAAAATTGATATTTCTCTAAAGTAAACAAATTGTTTTAATTCATACTTTATAAACTTATATATAAGACACATACTTTATATTATGTGTGTGAGTGCACTATAACTATTCAGATGGCCATGAGCTTTCGTGTGTGTCTGCTGAAAATTAAATTCAGAACCTTCTGCTGATCCTGCTTGCTCCAGTGTAATTCACTGTGACTGTCTTCAGACGCACCAGAAGAGGGCGTCTGCTATCATTGTGGATGGTTGTGGACCACCATGTGGTTGCTGAGATCCGAACTCAGGACCTTCGGAGGAGCGGTCCGTGCTCTTGCCTGCTGGGCCATCTTGCCCAGCACTAAGTCACATGTTTTATTCTCATAATTTTCTCCCTGTGTCTACACATATAATCAAATTATGTGCTATAGTTTCTATTTATCAAGTGTTAAAATTAAGCCTTTTCTTACATATATGGTGCCCATATATGGATACATATATATATTCAAATTCTCTATTACTTATGTTATCTAGACATTTTTAAAATATCATTTTGATTTCAAAATTAAAATTGAAATATATACATGTGACTATTTCTCCTCAGGCTTTCAAGTTAATATTGTTTGAACATAAATGATATATTAATTGGTTATTGGCAATACTTTATTTCTCTGTATTTAATGTTCCTTATGGAACTAACTATTTTAGTCAAACATTTAAGACATATTAACAATTTAATGTTACCCATTTTTATAAAATAATTATGACTCTCTAAAGACAACATTTATTCAATGTGCACTTCGCACTTTGAGAATTTTATATTTTAATATTAAAAGGAGGGGGAATATGCACTGCACTGTACTGCACTGCACTGCACTGCACTGCACTCCACCCCAGGAGCATCTTATTTTTCACTTGTGTTTAAAGGCATGTTTTGCTTTTTTTGATTATGTTAAATAATATTTCATTTTTTGCCTCTTTTAAGGCATGCTTCACTTATTGCTCATGTTTAAAGACATGTTGCCTTTCGCTTGTCTTGAAAAATCCATAATGTAATGGCGTGTCACTCCACTTACTGACACATTGTTTTTCTTAACCCCACCTTGACCTGGGGAAGGGGCTCCATTGGTGTTGGTACACAATGGCGGCCTAATACATTAATTTGTCAAGTGGATACAGACACAAAATCTTTTTATAGACATGTTTTTGTGCCAAGAATATTGGCTAAATGTTTTTACTGGCCAGCAAAGTTTGCTTGGCTGAAATGGACTCCACCTTTTTCTAGGAGTCAACATTGGCATCCCCCTATATCTAGAGGCCAAGCCTTGGGCCTAAGTGTTGATAATTTGCAACTAAAGTACCTGAGACATTTTCAAGTTATTGTTATTTTTAAACTTTTAAGTTTTTATATCAAGCAGACTCATTCTCGGAGTAAAAAAATGATCAAAATTTGCTGACTCTTGGAGCCCTATTTATCTAAAAAGCAAGCTCAGTACCAGAGTCCTCCTTACCTAAAAAGCAGGCTCAGTCACGGAGCCCTCCTTATCCAAGCTCAATCTCGGAATTTCTAGCATAAAAGCTACTTATTGACAACTGAACTAAAGGCCTATTGAAAGCAAAGCTATTGAAAAGGCTCCTAGCTTGGGAGCTACAATTTTGCAACTCAATCAGGTGTCTACACCCAGCTGCCCATCAGCACACCAGTGCTGCTTCACATGGACTTCAAGAAAAGTGGACTCCAGAGAGACTGTGGTAGTTCCTGGACTTTGCAGGTGATAAAGGCATGTCTTCACATTATAGGCACGGACTAGGTGCATTTAATAATCTGTCTCTATGGCTAGGTCTTTGGCGGCATCAAACTAAGACAGAGGCATGTGCCAAGTGGCTGTGTTTTTTGAATAAATACATAATAAGCACAGTTTGTGGAATCAAACAAGCTGCACGTGACCTTGATGATGGGTAGGTGCCATTCAGTAGAGTATTATCCACAGATTATAACCTTCAAGCACCATAAGACTTTCTGTACAAGATTGTGCCATTTGAGTATGCCTTTAACCTGCTGTTTTCTAATAAAAAGGGAGGAATTGTAACCCTCCTGCTTGACCCTGCCTGCCTCTCATAACCACACCTCTCTGCCCACCTCCTGCTATTTGCCACGCCTCGATCCTGGTTCCAGTTACATCGGAAGTCCCGCCTCTACAGAGACTAAAGAAGCTGTTGATTGGGCCTATATGCTGATGAACTTGGGGGAGGGGTTTTGCCTCACCTATTCTACCTGTTGGCTTATAACAAAGAGATTATTATTAAATGCAAGATGGCTGGGTGATCACACCTCCTTGTCGCCTTAATTTTTTAAGGAACTTCCACGTGGATTAAGGTAACATAAACATAGCTTTACAATTTTCTCCTGACTCCATATTCCAGATAACCTGATCTTATTGTTGCTGCTGACCAGCAACAGTCCGCAAACAAAAATACCATATGCTGGCAAAGGCTGTCCGACCAGCCCCAGGACTACCCCAGACTCATGGTCTCCTAAGACTCAGGGACCATGAGGTACCTGCTACTGGTTAAAAAAAGGTCATTGAGCAAAAGACTGCCCTAACTTCCACAAGCCAAGAGGGCCATGCCGTAGGTGCCATCAAGAGGGACATTGGGCTGTTGATTGCCCTCATGTTACACAGAACAGGGGGACATCACTCTCAGATAACCTTCCAACTGATCTCCTAGGCTTGGCTATGGCTGACTGAGAAGGCCTGAGCTCCCCTGACCCAACCACTGCCATCACTAGCAGGGAGCCCCAGGTAGATTAGATATCGTGGTATCTGGGCAGCCCATCTCTTTCCTTTTGGACACTGGAGCCACTTACTCGGTCCTGATGGAGTTTTGGGGACCCACTTCTCCTTCAGGTTCTCCTATTGTCAGGGTAGGATGACAACCTTACTTCCCTCTCCATATCCCACCACTTAGTTGCAGTTTTAGGGGCGTACCTCTCACCCATTCCTTTTTGGTAGTGCCAACATGTCCTGTCCCCTTACTGGAAAGGGATCTTCTAGCTAGGCTGGGAGCCTCTATTTCCTTTGCTCCCCACATTGGCCTAAACCCAGGCTCGCCAGCAGTTCCTCTGCTCCTTCTCCTAGCCAGGCAGCCTACTAACACTACCATGTTATTTCCTTTCCCAGCTTCTCAGGTAGATCCCCGAGTCTGGGACATCTAGAATCCCTCTGTTGCTAAACACCATTCTCCCATTGTCATCCATTTACTGGACTCTACCAGGTACATAACCCAAGCTCAATACCCTCTCCTTCTACAGCCTACTCCTGAGGACCTAAGCTTCTTAAAATCTATCACTGCTTCTTGCAAAATCTGTCAGAAGTCTGACCCCAACTCAAAGTATCATAGCACCCCTTTTCCTACCCATCAGGCTAGAGGTTCCCTCCTGGAACTGACTGGCAACTTGACTTTACCCATATGCCCACTGTCAGGCGTGCCAAGTACCTCCTGGTCTTGGTGGACACCTTCTTGGGGTGGGTAGAGACATTTCCCACAACTAACAAAAGGGCTCAGACAGTCTCTGATCTCCTCTTCCAAGAGATCATACCCTGGTTTGGTGTCCCAGCCTCTCTCCAATCAGACAATGGTCCTGAATTTACTTCCCAAGTCTCTCAAATCCTATCTAAGGCCCTAGATATCCCCCATTTTCACATTCCTTACTACCCTCAATCTTCTGGTAAGGTAGAAAGAACTAATTGCTCTTTAAAAACCACTCTTGTTAAGCTGTCACAGGAACTTCACCTTGATTGGGTAAATCTCCTACCTCTGGCTCTTTTCAGGTTACAAGCTCTCCCAAAGTGACCTCTCCTCATCTCTCCCTCTGAACTCATGTATGGATGTCAGTCCTAACTCCTGGTTTTTCACCTAAATGCTCTCCCCTCCCAGGCCATCTACTTACCCCATTACTTTGCCACCTCCATTCTCTCCTATGGAACTTTGCTGACTACCATCTACCTTGGCTATGCACTGTCTCCTGTCCACTACCTATCAACATTGGAGACCAAGTCCTCTATCCCCTTCAGGTCATCGGCCCTAACCTCTCTCTCTCTCTCAAGTGGCAGGGCCCTTTTAAAGTAATTCTTGTGACCCCCTACAGCTGCTAAACTCGAGGGACTCTCTCATTGGGTCCATCTGTCTCACCTCAAACCTTTCATTCCTCCACCTAAAAATGACTCTTCTTCATACACATCAATCTTAACAGGACCGTGCTCTGTTAAGCTCCAGAGGACAACGAGACCACCTACCTTGTCCCCAAAGCCAGAAAATGAGACTCCACTTCAGCAGCTGAGCTCGACCTCACTGGATTAGACATGGGTTTCTCATCCTCCCTCTGCTGTTCATTCCTATACAGGGTAGCCCTTATATCTGGAGATTCGAGGTTCAAGAAACCCCCACAGATAACAAACAGTCTTTCCAAATAGGGTCAGGAAACTGCTCCATAGCTGGATGCCAGGAACAGACCCAAATTGCTATCATCCTGGTATCTGTAATCCCATCTAAATATTATGATCTCTATACTTGCTTTCTCTTTGATCAGACAAAAGATTATTGTAGAAAATGGCCAGATGAATATGGGGGCTGCCCATATTGGTCTTGTCAAATACATATGCTAGGATCATGGATCAATCATTTCTTCTATCAACATCACAAGACACTCTTTTTCTACATACAAGACCCATGGGATTCTAGGTGGGAGACAGAAGTTGTTGGTAAGCTCTATCGTAAAAATCAGCCCAGGCCCCGGTAAGTACCATCCATATTCAGAGAAAATATGTCTCAATTGTCCAACCCCTGGATATTGGAAAACAGGGGAGATAATCAAACATTCCTCTGACGTCCTTATCTCTTTGACATCACTCCTCATAAATGGCACTAACTTGTCATTTCACCTTTTACTTCAGACCTTGACCTCAGCATACCAACTCCTTAATGTCATCAGACCTGGTCACTTTAAGGATTGCTGGTTATGTGTACCCCGTGGAACTAACTCACAATTGTCACTTACAGCATCTCCCATGATACTGCCAAGTAACGTTACCTCACCCTTTGTCAGCTGCCCTGGCTCCAGTGTTCCCATGACTCCAAACCTTACCTCTGTCCCTCTCTTTGGTGTGGCAACCTGTTTTAAGGCCTCTGGGACTCATTCAGTGAGAATGCTGAGCTCCCTAGACTTCAATAGAACCATAACCCTTGATATATCATCTCTTGCCACAATGTCCTACAATCCAAAACACGTCAATTCTTTGTGGCACTCAGGCATATCATCGCCTACCTGCTAGCTGGTCAGGAGTTTGCACATTAGTACTTCTTTTCTCTGAACTGGGAGTATACAGGAAATGAGCCTCTGCCAATCCCAGTTGTAGATATGATAGCCCAACATAAGAGGGCAGTCCAAGTTATGCCACTCTTGGTTGCTACAGGAATAGCCATAAGTGTTGGTACTGGAGTTGCAGGGATAACAACTTCCATGACCCAATATAATACATTCACTTCCCAGTTTCAAAGCGATTTTCAAAAAAATGTCTGAAACTGTGCTTACTATCCAAAAACAGATCCATTCTTTGGCAGTCATGGTGCTTCAGAACAGACAGGGACTAGATATCCTGACAGCTAAAGAAGGTGGTCTTTGCCTGTTCCTCCAAGAAGAATGCTGCTTCTATGTCAACCAATCCAGGATAGTAAGAAATAAAATCCAGGAGCTATAGTCAGACATAAAAAATTTCAGGGACCGTGAGATTTTTGAAAACCCCATATGGAAGTGGATACTCTCATTTGTAACTCCTTTCCTAGTCATCTTCCTGGTGTTATTATTTGCTTCCTGCCTCATTAATCTTGCTTCTACATTTCTTCAATGACAAATACAAAAAATTTCTAAACCAAACTATTAATCAGCTCCTGTTACAGGATTACCAGCCGCTGCCCACAGATGAGCCACTGTCCACAGAGGAACCTGATGTGATCGCTTACCAAGTGGATCCCAATGGTGAAATACAGCTACCTCCCATTGACAATGCCCCTAGACAGCAGGAAGTAGCCTAAGAGACACGAAACCCTCATTCCCTTTTCATCATCGGCTTCCCCTTCCCTTTTTCTTTCCTTCTCTTTATAATATCAAAAAGGGAGGTATGTTAGCATTAGGGCATCCAAAGCCTGTGGTGACGCATGGGTGGATCCACAGACCTGTTGCCAGAACAACAGCCACCATATTCCCAGAATCCATTGGGCTCACCTCCCACATTTACCTGCAGCTGAAAAGAAAAATAAAAGTTCAGCACGAGCTTGCCCTCGTAAGCCTGGGATTGAAAGAGTTAAATCAAAGCAGAGGCAAGTGGCTAGGTACTGACAGGTCAGGAAGACATAAACCATAGAGATAGGGTAAAAATGCAAGGACATATCCACGGCCCAGGCCTGCAAGGACGAGCCTGGGCAGACACTGACTAATGGGCCACCTGGTCCTCTTAGATATAGTTGAAGGTCAACTAGAAACCCTGAATAGCACTCCCCTTTTAGGAATTTTCAACTCTAATCTACACTAACATTTAAAATAGCCAATCATGTATAGCCACACCAATTCCTTTGCTTCCCCAGACCTTTTTCCTATATAAACCCCTAACCCTTGGGTCTCGTGGTCAATTTCCCTGGACTCCTGTGTGAGTTTGATTGGGGGTCGAACCGGAGCTCTGAATCAAACTGCTTCTGTGTTTGCATCAAGACAGCCCCTCATGTTCTTTGGGTGTATGTCTCCCAGGACTTGAGCGGGAACTCCCTAGTGGTCTTTCATTTACGTCAGAACCCATATATATACACAGGGAACACTCCTCCATCTCTCTCTCTTTCCCTCCTCTCTTTCCACGCTACTGCCCCCTCTCTCCCTCTCAATTAAACCTCTTACACGTGGAACTGTCTGGGCCTAGTGTGGTATGTTCTGATGCGACCTGCCGTTCTAACACATCAGTAGCTTTCCTAGATGTTTGCACATTCACCTCCCCAGGCCCCCTCTGCTTGCTGCTTTCTATAAAGCCTTGCCTCATAGATGTTCTGGGCTCTTCCCTCCACTAAAACTGTCCTGCATGTCATCACCAGTGAGCTGAGGGGCCCGAACTAGCTCGAACAGAATAAAGACCCTACTGTGCATCAGATTGGCTCCTGTCTGGTTTTGGGGGAATTGCTAACATTTCCCTAGCACTACAATATAATTTACCTAAGATGTTACCGAGAAGCTTAAGGGATGCATCCATCCATCCTTCTGACACATCTCCCTCCTACTCCCCTTGGACCCTCGTGCCCTGTGGGAAGAGCAACACAGTGGTTCAGACAGCTGTGCATGCTTTCCACCAGGGCTACCAGAGACAGCTATCAGCTCCTGATCCAGCTTCTCTTGTCCATGCCTACCTTTCAAACCTCAAAGCTGGTTTTCATTTCAACAAAGCACTCGCACCAATCTTTCCTAGGGTCACCTATATTCTCTGGCTGACACACCCCACAGATACTCTTCTGCTTTCGTGACACTTGATGTCGGAGTGACATTTAGCCAGTAAACACCCAGTTTGTTTAGAAATAATCTCTTCAGGTTTCAAAGGGGTCTAAACCTTCAATCTATCTTGGTATTCTTAGAGAAAATGTAGGTTTCCTTACCCTGTGTTTAGTTCTGCTCTTTTAAACACTTCAGTAAAGGATTAACACACACACATACACACACACACACATACACACACACACACACACACACACACCTCTGCTATTGCAGCTTCTCAAGAATACAATAGGCTAGATAAGCCAGCAAGATGGCTCACTGGGTAAAGGTGCTTGCCACCAAACCTAACAACCTGTGAGTTCAATTCCCCAAGTCCTACAAAGTGAGAGGAGAAAACTGACTTCCACAATGGGCTTCGGACTTCCATACTTGCAATGTGGCAAATGTTCTTCCATGTGCCCCCCCAAAAAATGAAAGAAAATATAATTAAAAAAATAATAAAGATAGATGAAAGTAGAAAGATCAAATTAGGCACAAAAGAATGAGTTGCAGGTTAGAAGAAAACTGGCAACATTCTATGTAAAAATGATCACTTGGGTACAGGAGGTAGCCCAGTACTAGCTAGCATGCTTGCCCAGCGTGTGCAAAGTCCTAGATTTGATCCCAAGCACCACAAAATAAAATTAAACTAAAATTAAAATGGTGTCTATTCACAGGCACATTTCAGACTTGAAGAAGTTAGAAGGACCAAGTGTGGCCAGCTCCCTCCTCGTGTGCCTTGATTTAAGAAATGCTTGGAGCAGACCTATCTTTCTTAGAAAACTCACGTAACCCCCCAAAGAATGGATTACAGGTCAGTATGACAATGCTGGTCAGTGTGCATAGGCTCCTGGTTCAATCCCTGATGCTGCAAATACCACAGTGATGATGACAGTAATAATCATCGTGGTGGTTTGAATGAGAACATTCCCCATAGGCTCATCTATTTGAATGTTTAGCCCCTAGTTGGTGGAACTGTTTGGGAAGGATTGGGAGGCGTGGTCTTGTTTGAGGAGGTGTGTCACTCAGGGTGGGTTTTGAGGTTTCAAAAGGCTTATGCCATGTCAGGCCCAGGCAATCTTTCTCTCTCTCTCTCTCTCTCTCTCTCTCTCTCTCTCTCTCTCTCTCTCTCTCTCTCTCTCTCTCTCTCTCTCCCTTCAACTTGAGGATCAGGATCAGGTGTAAGCTCTCAGCTACTGCTCCAGTGCCATGTCTACCTGTCTGCTGCCATGTTTTCCCACCATGATGGTCATGGATTCCCCCCTTCTGGAACTGTAAGCAAGCCTCCCATTTAATGATTTCTTTTATAAGTTGTCTTTGTCATGGGTCTCTCATTTATGGCAAAGTAACAGTAAGTAAGATGATAATGATGATGATGATAAATACTTTAACCCACTCGAAATTTTCCTTTCTTCTTTCTTATATGTGGTGTTTGTGTGATATGCACATATATGTGTTTTTCTAGGTGTGTACATGTGGAGGCTAGAGTTTGATATTAGAATCTTCAAAGATTACTCTTCATTTCAGTTTTTGAGACAGGGTCTCTCACTGAACCTGGAGCTTGCCTTTTCTGCTGAGCTCCCAGGATCCACCTGTCTGACCCTCCCCCATGCTACAGCCACCCTCCACTGCCTGAGCTGAGACATGCACCACTGTGTCACTACCATCTCCAGCTTTTATATAGATGGTAGAGATCTGAGCTCAGATCCTCATTTTTGCATGCCAAGCACTTTACCCACGTAACCATCCTCCCATGCCCTTGCCCCCTATTTTAGTTTTAGGGATGGGGCTGTCCTGGAACTGTGTATGTTGTTCAGGCTGACCTTGAACTCATGGTGATCCTTCTATTTCAGCATCCTGAGTGCTGGAATTACAGCCATGAGGTTGCATTCCTGGTGTGGGGTTTATTTAATTTAAGTTATTAAGCAGACTATTGCATACTTGCAAATTTTTCAACTACATTCTGCCCTCTTTCCATGTACTCAATGGCGCATGCTCTAGTGCACATCAAACCTATCTACTTTACCTAGATTCTTTCTCTGGCCTATTTACCCAGTTGGAATTTGAGTTGTAATGAAGTCAAAAGGACAGTGTGAGTAAAAGATCCCCTTGAGTAGCAATAATGGTTCTTCAGACCAGACATTGGCTCTGTCAGACAGCACAAAAATGGACCCAAGACAGAATAGGCAACCAGACAAGGAGAATGTCTGAACTCTGGTGGCCCCAGGGGATTGGCCGGCAGGAAAAGGCTACCTATGGATACCAGGATTAGTTTTTCAGCCTTATTTACCCCAAATTCCAGAGGGACTAATTCAACTGAGCCAATCTGCCTCACAGGCTTGCCTAGTTCCAGCTGTTGTTACTAAAGAGAAAGAAACACCATTGTCCACCACTGAACACAACGAGACATGGTGTCAGGCAAGGAAGAACGGTCAAGGCTCTGGATTTTTAAGCTGAAAGTATTCTTCTACTAAATCATTGTATACATTCCATCGTACACTTTAGCAATACTGCCCCTGCTACCAAGAGAGCCATTGCTGTGCATGTGAATTTATCTGGCATGGGCCTCATTACTACTATCCATGAGTCTTAGTATTAGCAGTATCTCAGGCGATTCTCTTGAATTCTCATTGTTGCAAATAATAAGTGTGTTGCTTCTTCCCAGTCTTTTTTAATGTTTTATTGTCTGTTTTACTTACCAATGTGTTTTCAGCTTTTAGAACCATGCTTGGTTTATGTAGTAGGTATAACTTGTAGACCAGTTTTAATGAATTAAAGTAATATTTAAAATTCTTGGTCTTTCTGGTTCTCAATATTTGTATTACACATCATCATCATCATCATCAGTATTATTATTACTATTATTTTTATATGTATGGGTGTTTTTCCTGCATGTATGTCTGTGTACCATTTGCATGCCTGTTACCTGTGGAGGCCAGTAGAGAGCCCCAGGTGCCCTGGAAATGAAATTAGATGAAAGAGATGCACTGTAGATGCTAGAATTGAACCAGAGCTGACCATCAATCCAGTCACTATAAACATGCCTATTGCAAAACAAATCTGAGCAAAGTGAGAGGCTGGCCCCTCCTCCCTGGACACACCCTTGGCTTCCAGACACCCCTATTGTTACCTGTTCCTGTTTTGTTTTGGCTTGGGTTTTCTTGTTATTCTTCCTGGTACACCTTTACCTCCTTTTACATTGACATAGACCCGACTAAACCAGTTCCTAATCCAAGGCTTTGAGCCATGGACCAGGCTGGGTTATGCTGATGACTTGGTAGGGCATGAGCCTAGAATCAGTGATAATCAATGTTGCTGCCCTGAAAATAATTTGTCAGAGAATTGGATGCAAGTAGGGGAGAGCAAATTCAAGATGGAGGGAAGGGCGGGTTTCCACCTGTGTGGTCCATCTGAGTACCTGCAGGCCGAGCTTGCAGTCTCTTGACCTCAGTGTGTTGCGAGTCTGTCATCCATTCTAATGGGTGACAAAGGGTCACCCAATAAAAGCAGCTTCATACGAATTCGGTCCGTCACTGACATTTACTTCCAGGAGGATTGCAGAAGAAAGTGATCTGACCTCACGACAAGTTTAAACTTGATGAGTGGTTGACTCCAGGTGTGCAGGTTGTGCTCTACAGTGACTCTGCCTCACCTACTCATCCTTGAAATGGGACAAGAATGTATTTATTCTGTACATTGACCACTTAAAAATGTCTTGCCAGTTAGAAAGCACTCTGGAAAAATAAATTTGTTTTGATTTAGGTTTGCCCTGGTATTAAATAAATAGTTTCCCAAAGTTTGTTTTACCTTTCTAGCTAAAATTTTCAGTATGTCTTTAATTTTCCCACTGAGAATAAAATCAATCCTGTGATTCTTGGGGTGCACAAGATAAGGACTGACAGGTGGTAAATGGGGATACAGATACAGAAAGCAGGACATGGTTGGTCAGCCCTTGTGGTCTGAATGGGAATGGTTTCCATGGGTTCATGGAGTTGAATGTTTGGCTTCCATTTGGTGGACCATTGGGAAGAATTAGAGGGGTGACCTTGTTGGGGGAGGTGTGTCACTAGGGATGGACTTTGAGGCTTTAACAGCCCATGCCAGGATTCTGTCTCTCTGCCTGGGAATCAGTATGTACACTACTGCTCCAGCACCTGTTGGCTTCCCATTGCAATGACAGTAGATAAATAACAAGACCCCAGTTAAATGCTTTCTTTTCGAGAAATTGTCTTGGTCTTGATGTCTCTTCACTCACTAGAATAGTAACAGAGATACTGTTAAAGCAAGATAACAGGCCTGGAGAGATGGTTCACAGGGCAAAGGCACTTTCAAGGCCAAAAACCTGAGCTCCACCTCTGGATCCATGTTATGAAGGGAGAGAATCAACCACCAAAACTTCTTACTTCACACATAGGCTACAGTGTACACACATGGTCTCTCTCTCTCTCTCTCTCTCTCTCTCTCTCTCTCTCTCTCTTTCTCTCTCTCTCTCTCTCTCTCACACACACACACACACGTAACAATAAAGCAGTAGAATGACTGTGGTAATCTTCAAATCATTGTCTCTACCTTTGGATAGCCTGCAAATTTCCATAATTAGCACATTAAAATTTCCCTGATGTTTCTCTCTCTCTCTCTCTCTCTCTCTCTCTCTCTCTCTCTCTCTCTCTCTCTCTCTCTCTCTCTCTCTGTTACAGTCCCAGCCCTAAGATTCCCTGACATTCTCAGAGGGCAAACACCTGATTAAAAAGACCTTCTAGGGGCTGGTGTCCTGAGCGGACCTTGGGCGAAAGCTCTGCAGCCAGTCCCACAACACTCAGAAGAAGCTCCACTTCCAGGTTCTCTGACACTCTCAAGATCAGAGGTGAGGAGGACCCAATATCTGTCCCAACACCGGAGTTACTGGGACCAGCGGGACTAGGCACACAGGAACTCTGCCTGCAGAGTGGCTTGGGATCCTTCTGGTCCCTCTGGGCTGGTGTCCTGAGGAGACCTAGGGCACAGGCTCCACAGCTAGTCCCACAACACCCAGAGGAAGCTGCTGCACTCTCAGATGCTCTAACAAGCCCAGGGTCACAGGATCGCAGAGACAGCTTGACTCTGAGGACTTCTGACACAACCAGGATCATAGGAAGGACTGACTCCAGTCAGATTTAACAAGGGCAGGTAGCACTAGATAACCAGATGGTGGGGAGGGGCAAGCATAAGAAAATAAACAACACAAACCAAGGTTACTTGGCATCATCAGAACCTAATTCTCCC
>NW_022196905.1:94046690-94052478 GCF_008632895.1 Mastomys coucha
AAACTCTCAATTACCATAGATGGAGAAAACAAGATATTCCATGACAAAACAAAATTTACACAACATCTATCCACAAATCCAGCCCTACAAAGGATAATAGGTGGAAAACATCAATATAAGGAGCAAAACTACACCCTAGAAGAAGCAAGAAAGTAATCTTTCAACAAATCCACACAAATCTAATTCCACCTCTTACAACAAAAACAACAGGAAGTGACAATTACCTTTTCTTAATATCTTAATATGAAAATTAATATTACCAACATATCCTTATCTATTGAAATCCAAAAACATGAGGAATTAGAAATTTGTTGATTGTTATCCAATGGTCTCTCTAATTTGGTAATTGGAGAAATAGGTCCAATATTGTACAATCTATATATACTGTCAGCTTGTTTGTGACAGTGTCTTGCTGTGTACAACATAATCTTGCCTCTCCTATCTCAGCCTCTATATTAGTAGTATTGTTTATTTCATGTTTTTACACTATACTATGGTTTTCAGAACAGCTTATATATTTCAAAAGTATTTATATACCCAAAAGAAACATAGACAATTAACTTGGGAGGTGGTTTGTAGGAAAGAGAACAACAAAGAGTGAGACTGAATGCTTTGCTTGACATTTGTTACTCTTGTATCAAGTTTGAAGAAGAGGACTTTATAAGTTACTCTTTCTCTGAGATGAATGCTTTTCCAAATTGTCACAGACAATAAACCAGATTCTTACCTACACCTAATGTCTGTGCCACCCTACAAGCAGAACCATTGTTCATTGAAACAGTTGGTGAATGACTTTATGGATAGATTATCTTAATACACACACCATTTCTTAAATGAATGTAACCTGTTCTCTGTGGGCTGAGAATGAAGTCACTCACTCAAGTCAAATAGTTTTGGCCTTAGCAGGAAGTCTGTATCCAAAACTTGTGCCTATAATTCATTCCTTGGCGCAGCAGAACTGTCAACTCTCAGCTTAGCTACGATGGAGGTAAAATCTTTGGTGATGTGAGGGTCATTGAAATACAGCCTTATTACAATGAAATCCAATGTCTAAAAATTGTTCTTATTTTGGGCTTGTACCACAATAAGAGCCAAGATTTTAAACTCTACTAAATACAAAACAAACAAACAAACAAAAAGACTTTATATATTTATGTTCATCTAAGAAAATACTAGTAGTGATGTATTATTTTGAAATATACAGTTAATATGTTTGGAGTTATTTAAAATTTATATTGAGAAAAATGTATGTATTTTCAGTATTGCTGTAGACAAGCATCTACATAACACTGTTAAATTGATTGTTGTTTTATATCAAACAACTTTTATAATACTCATTTTTATTGTTATAATATTTTATAAATTTTAAGGAATATGACAAAAAAGTTATTGTAGGTATTGAAGAGGGGGTCACTGGGAGGAGTTGAGGTACAAAAGGGAAACAAGAATGTGATTTAATTCTATTTACTTAAAATATGTTTTTAAATGTTAACAAATTCAGATAAATTGAAATCATGTAACTTTTCTCATCATAATGCAATAAAAGTTAAAAAAAAAAAAGAAAAGAAAAGACTGTCTAGGTTCATTGCACTATTTGCTTTGGGGGGAGGGCTGTTGGATAGGTGTGCACATGCCAGGGAACACAGGTAGAGGTCAGAGGGCAGCTTTTAGGGAATTGGTTCTCTCCTACCACAGGGGTCCTGGGTATTGAACTCAGGCAGCAAGGCTTAGCAGCAAGTACCTTTATTTAATGAGCCATCTCACTGGCCCAAGAACAGTTTGGGGGGGGGGTGCAAATAGTGTCTCAGTGAGTAGAAATATTCTACACTCCTTCACTGGAGTTGTAGATGTCTAGTGATTAGTTTCTTTTTTTTTTTTAAATGATATGGAATGTACCCCAGCTGGAGCTAGTAAGAGAAAACTGGAGCTGCCAATGCTCTGAAGATAGAGAGAACTTAATGAAAAATACAGCCAACATTGCCACCATGTTAGCTATGGGAAGAGTCCTAGCTCCATACTAGACTTCTCAATTGCCATATGATCCATAGTTTTCTGGGAAACATAAAGCAAAAGAACATTCCTGAAGAGTGTCAGGACTTCCCTCATCAGAAAGCATATCCTTGGTCATCTCGACAGAGCCGTAGACTCCTCACCCTGGAAACAGAATCTCACAGGAGCTTGAGTTACAAGCAAGCAGCTGGAATCTCAGCCCAGTGTTTACAGGCTCTTCTTGGGCAAATCATTTAACCTCCTGAGTCTGAGCCACTTTTAAAAAGGAAAGCATCAGGGGTCTTTACCCAGAGGGATGTGGAATGTCTCAGGAGGAGGCAAGGAGCTCAGCAATCTGCCATGGCCCTGTTAGCATATGCCACCACTACAAGTAGAATATTTTCATGGTGAATTGTTTCAAAGTATGAAATTCCTTATGTTCAGATTCTTTTTCTCAAAGCTTACCTTTTACTAAAGTTAAAGTCCATTCTCTTAGTGGAAATAAAAGGGTCCATTCAACATCACTGACAGAGCTTCCCACTAACAGTTGTAAAAGTTAACCTTTGGGCCCTGAAAAGGGACCAGGGGAGTTGAGGTCTAATATGTGGAGCCTATGAAGAAATATCGTGTAGGGGTGAGAACCCGAGAGCCCGGTCCTCAGTCTCAGGATTCCAGGTCATAGCAGTCTACCAGGATTCCAGGTCAAGGCCACAGCTGCCTACACAGCCGCCTATCACAATTCCAGATCAAGGCTCCAGCAACTCACCAGCATTCCAGGTCATTTCCACAGCAGTCCAGAAGGATTCCAGGTCAAGGCCCCAGAGGCCCACTATAGGTTGAGGCTCAAAAGTGATAATCAGTACTCCATCGTGCTAAAAGCTCTTAGAGCCAACTTCCAAATTCCAGTCTCTCTTGCATCACTGTACCATGACAAGGGAGGGTTCTCCTTCAAACTTCCCAGATCTCCGGAAGTCAGATGAGTCCATGGAGATCCACAGTTACCTTGAGCTCTCTCACTGAAGTTCCATGAGTCCAGAGAAGCTGGGCTCCTGGGCTCGTGCATAATGAGACTCAGTCTTGCCAACATACCTGTACAGTGTCCTCTATGACACCTATAACCTTATAGGTCACTTATAACCTGTTGTTTCATGCACACAGTGGACTCTGTCTTAGATATATGGATCTTCTCCCACCGAGTTCCATTAAAAATCATTTACCATTTCCCTAAAAACTGTCTACGATCCCATTCTTCTGTTCCCTCATAGGAAGAAGCAGATGTGAGCTAGTGAGGCCATTGATTCAGAGAACTGGTATACTTCCAAGATGCCCCATGCTGGAATATTTTTCCCTTTGAACATTAGGAGACTTGTATTAAATCCTCTTTAGCTTACCTAGTCAACCAACCTTCAGAGGAACAAGGGGAAATATCCCTTCATCTCTATGCTATATAAAAATGGCAAACTATTATAATGATGACACCTACACCATGTATGGTGGTGCACACCTGGGATCCCAGCACCTGACTGAAACAGGAGGCCAGGAAGCCTGCTGCCACCCTGTGCTACATACTGTAATCTCAGGCCAGCCTGAGGGACAGGAAAACAGGGGAAAGCAGAGAAACAGACTGAGTACATTGATGCCTATCAAATCATGTACGTTGAAACACAATTATCTAAAAGTGTTAGTAACCGTTACACATAAAAGTGTTTTACAGATAAATATGAAAATGTTAACTTGATATTAAATAGATTATTTACCTTTATAAGGCTTTTCAAAGATTTGCGCCAATATCATATTAATGGTGAATCCAAGAGAGAGTCCAGCTTCCTAAAAAAATAAAATTGCCCCTAGGTGGACATGGCAGATTACATCTGTCATTTTAGCAACTGGAGAGGCAGAGGCAAGAAGATCACCATGCAGTGGTGGCACACTCCTTTAATCCCAGCATTTGGGAGGCAGAGGCAGGCAGATTTCTGAGTTCCAGGTCAGCCAGGGCTATACAGATAAACCCTGTCTCAAAAAAAAAAAAAAAACAAAAACAAACAAACAAACAAACAAAAGATCACCATGAGTTCAAGGCCAGCTAGAATTATGAAGTAAGACCCAGTGAGACCCCATCTCAAAGCAAGGACAACAGAATTGACTATAGAACTCTTACCACAAACAGATGCCACATGGCATTGAACAGAGAGGCGCTCTCCAGTGACTGTCATCCTGGAGGAACCACTCCTCATTTTGAGCTTCAGCTTCTGCATCTGCAGGGCTGGGGACACAGAGCCCCCGCTGCATTTGGTTATGTGGAAAATTTACCGTGCTAGCAATCATGAAGTGTTTAGAGCCATGCAGGATTCACAGTAAACACCATAAAACTAGTTATTGTGCTTACATTGTCGTTATTAACTTAGGAGAGCCACACTGACGTCTTCATAATCTAGGGCAGATAGCAGGTGTGTCAACATAAGGCATGTCTCTAGGATAATGGTTGCACAAGGCCACGAACCTTAAGCTAGCTCTGCTATCTGGAGGCCTATGGCCATCAGTCTGAGACCAGGGAGGTTCTGACCACAGACTATTAATGAACCATACTTGGATTCTGTATTTAAAGACTGTAATTCAAACTTGAGGAAAAATACTTGCCAGGGACTTTTTGTGACCCCTGAACTTTTCAGCAAGGAGACAGACTAGAATCCCAGATGTTGTGGACTTCCATGACCTCATGAGCCAAAGTAGTCTTCTAATATTTATTGTTTTTTAATGGAGCATGCAAGGGATGTAGATAAGGCATTCCAAATGAGAATTAGCCTCTCCTGGCCCAGGGTGTCTCAGAGAAGGGTAGAGGAAGGAAGAAAGCACACACACACACACACACACACACACACACACACACACACACACACACAGCCACACACAGAGGCACACATAGACACACACACAGACACATACAAAGATACACATAGACACACAGACACACAGATACACATACAGAGACACTCACAGACCCACATATGCACATAGACACACAGAGACACACATACACACATATATACAGACACAAAATCACAAAAGGTAAATACATTTTTTCCACATGGTAGGAATTACAGAGTCCCTGCAAAACATGTGACATCATCTTGGCAGTCCTGACCCCAACACTTGGTGATGATGGCTTCCCTCAGGGCTCACCCACAGAATGGACTGTTAAACCTGTAATTTTCATTTGCATGGCTGTATTTGAAGTATTTTTATCCTTATGAGTATGGCCATTTGTATTTATTTTTTGGTACACTCTACTGCAACACCACGTCCAGTAGGATCTGTGTGACAAGTTCCACAGACTGAGGCGGTTGACCTCAAAAGGGGGAGGCCTCCTGGAACCGGTTGTGGTACTCTTCGCTGGAGAAAATTTATTGAGCCATAGTTCTCATGGCACTCTATCTGTTTTGTTTTCTCTTGTTCCTTTTCTTATTTACATGTTCCTGGTAGCCTAGGCCAAGATCTTAAACAAGAATAATGGGTAAGAAACCATCCCTTGAGATGAGGTCACTAACATGAACTTATCCCTGGGGAAACCAACGCTATATGTTTAAAATAATTTAGAAAACTATTATGATAGATAAAAACTTTCCCAACAATAAAATTTCATATGGCTACATGTGTATCATCGGAGGTGGGCTTTGATATATGGTAAAAAAAAAGCCTTAATTAGAAAGAATTAAAATAGCTGGGAGGTGGTGGCGCATGGCTTTAGTTCCAGCACTTGGGAAGCAGAGGCAGGCGGATTTCTGAGTTCGAGGCCAGCCTG
>NW_022196905.1:94052488-94064573 GCF_008632895.1 Mastomys coucha
AAAAAAAAAAACAAAAAAACAAACAAACAAAAAAGAATTAAAATAGCTTAAATTTATGCATTGAAAATTTATAAAAAGAATCAAGCATTAGATGTTAAATAGTAATTGTCAATATGGGGCTGGAAAGTTAGCTCAGTGGTTGAAAGCATTGACCATAAAGATTTATTAACCTGCTCCTGGAAATACACCATTAGCCTTGGATGATGGCCCCCACTGAATGTATCCTTTTAGAATTGTTATATTTTGACTTCTATTAATTATGATGTTAACTGTTCTGTTTGCAATTGTTTCACTGGATATAGTTTCTAAGAGATATTTTCGTGCTTTACTGTGCCAAATGATTTTTGTTGGTATTTGTGATTATTTTACTAGATACAGTTTCTAAAAGATGTAATGTTTGAGTTTTAATGTATAAAATCCCCTGCTTGAGAGCTGCAAAATACACTCAGATTCAAACTGCCTCCGTGTTTGTTTCTGTTTTTCACCATCGAATGTGCCTCAAAAACCACTCCCAGGAACCCCCATCCCTGGCTGGGGTGGTCTGTGGCAACTCTACAGCTCTGAAATCTTTGGGTCTCCTGTGTAAGCTGCTCTGACTTCACAAATCAAAGAGGCGTCACAGCAAGCAAAATCGATCCCACCCAAGTCCATGGTCCTTTGTCCCTTCTGAGCTGAAAAAGAAGCAAGAGGCTTCACAAGCTTTTCTTCACTTGAGAAGTCTGTTTCCTGGCCCATTCTCATGACAGGAAGCAACTGGCCAAGCGACCAGCCATGTTCAGTGCCCTGTTTAGAGAAACAGGGGACTCTGTCCGCACTCCTAATGGTTCATTATTATCTGCCGTTCTTTTTATCTCAGATGGAAACAAACAGATTGGTTTTAAAATGTTATTTTTTTCCTCATATGTCAACAAAGAGAAATATCATAATAAGGACTCAAAAATCTATTTCACACCATTATGCTATGTTGTAAACCAAATACAGCTTTTCAATATGCTGTCAAGATTCAACCTGTCAGTGATATTTAAACATTAATTAGATTTAAAATTTTCACATTTAAGCTAGGCTGTGATAGTACATGCCTTTAAGCCCAGCACTCAGAAGGCAGAGGTTGGTAAATCTCTGTGTTTGAGGCCAGCCTGTTCTATAAAGTGGGTTCCAGGACAGCCAGAACTACATAGAGAAACTCTGTCTCAAAACACACAAACAAATACACACACATATATACACATATACACATATATGCATACATGTACACATATATGTACACATGTACACATGCCACGCAAACTTTGTGTGACAGCAGTTTATGAGGCAAAAGCTTCATGGAAACCAGTCTCCTGCTCCTGCATCGGCTCCTTGGCATTCCATAACTCAGAGGTAGCCCAGATATGTCCTTGCGAACTCGCGTGCTAGGTGCCCACCAAGATATGATTTATTAACAGCTAGACAAAATTGGACATTGCTCTCTGACCTTCACCAATGTTTCAACATCTTAGCCAAACCCTGGCTTGGAATGTTACCCATCCAGACTAATTACCTCTGGCATTGTGGGTAGGGTGCTGAAGCTTACAGAATGGGAGACTTATCCTAGGGCAAAGTCAAGTAGAATCTTGATTCTCAATCAGGTACTACAGCTGAACCACTCCTAGAAATTAGCAAGAAAGAGACAGTCTCTACTAGCCCAGATTAGTATAGTGGGCATTTTACTAAGGATGGGAGGGACCTTGAGCCAAGAGTGTGTGTGAGATAGTGTGCAGCAGTCTGCATTGGAGATTCGAGACCCAAGATTTGAGCCTCTACCCTCCTGGCTGGCACACCTGCAGCCCCCCCTCCCCCCCCCCGGGACTCTGGCCCGGCCCATGCGCCCTGAGCATGCTCAGAGCCCAGGGTTGCTGCAATAGTCCAGAGGAGATGGCTGCTGTTTTAGACCCAGTGTGTTTCAGGTGGCCTCAGATATATCTCGACTACTGAGCTGCCAGATTTTTCATTTTTCTTTTGCAATGACTGTAAAAGTCTCATGCCATTTTTGAAAAATACATTCAGATAACACACTTCTTTGTGTCGACTCTGTTTATCACGCACCAAATCCCTTGCCCACCTGGCCAGAACTTTCATCACCCCGAGGAACAAGGGCTCCCTGAAGAAACCCCGGTCTGTGGCATACACACACACACACACACACACACACACACACACACATATATATACATATATATATATGTTTATATATTCACATTTTAAGACATTATGCATTTGGTAAACACAATATATTTATAGAAGATTTAAATTTTTATTTTTCTTTTTCCATTATGCTTATCCCATTGCTCCCCCAAATTAGCACTTAGTGTTGTTTTATGAAGAGAAATGAGCCATTTACTGGCAAGCACATGTTGACACCTCTATGACAAAGAAGCCCCTGGACTCCGCTGACATGGAATGGCCTTCTACTCTGTGTGATACGTAACTATATGTGTGACAGTGGACATCCCTGGACATTCACATACTTCCTCCCTTGTTTAGTCTTAATGCATGGAAACTCAGGAAGGGCCCTTTCATCCAGACACTCCCTGGAGACTCTCACCCAACAAGAGGGACATAGGCAGTAGCAACGATCAGCCGAACACTAAGTGTACCAGTTGCCATTGGTACAGTACATCCCCCATTCCTAATCATGGAAATTCCCCCAGGCTAACATAAAGGCCCAATAGCCAGAGCATGAAAGTTGACATACATCCCTGCCTAGCTTTCTCTGGAATCAACCTGATTCTCTTGTTCAAGCAATGCCGGAGGCTTCTGGTGGAAAAAAAAAAAGGAAGAAAGGTGTGTTGGTTATTTTTATGGGATGACTTACCCAGGACACAGCACTCAGACATATTGTGAAATAGTATATATGTTTTCATTTTTAAAATGTAATTTTTGAATCTTTTTTCCCCTGAGGTATAACAGAAAAGTTATCTTAATTTTGACCTATGTGTTATATGCAAAGGTCCTGGTTATTTCCTTATCTATTACTTATGTGTGTCTATGATGTGTGTGCACACACATGTTGCAGTTCTGTGGATGTCAGAGGACAAATGGAGGAGTCTTTTCTTTCCTACCGTTAGGGTCCTGGAGATCAAACTCAGGCCGTTAGGCGTGCTGGCAAGTGTTTTAGTCAGTCAACTATCTTACCAGCCTGCCACCTTCTTTTCTGAGGTGAGGTCTCTCACTGAACCTGGAGCTTGGCATTTTGACTGGAGTGCTGGGCCATTAAGTGCGCCCTGCCTCTGCATCACCAGGGTTACAGACACAGGCCCCGCCCAGTTCTTACACAGGTGCTAGAGATCCTTGTTGGGCAGGCACTTTACTTACTGAGCATAGCCCCGACCCTATGAAGGTGGTGTTTTGTTTGTTTTTGTAAACCCTTTTTAATTTTGCATGAAAACAAAAGGTTGTCTGTGCCTAGGGATTGAAAGAAATCCACTCAGATCAGCAGGGATGAGAGATACAGTCCCTTAGAGGACTGAAAAAGGAGGTCTGTCCTCAGACAAAATCCTCAGATGTTCCCCACACAGGGGGCAGTGATTGAGCAGTCAGGGATGCAGCCTGAGATGTCTCTGGCCATGCCCCTGCGGCTCCAGCCCACTGCTGTCTAGGATAAAAGGGAGAAAGGCACAGAAGTTCAGGACACCGATCCTGCTGTGGCCTGGTAACTCCTGGTGCAGGAGGCAGCCTGCTGCGGGCTACGGCACCACATTTGGGGAGCATGTCCTGGCCCGGGTCAGCTCTCATGGGCACAAACCTCTTTGAGACAGTTTGCAAGATTCATGGCTGCAGAAGAGGCCCCGGTACTGCTCCTCACAGCAATCAAGAGGCCCAGGCTACCCTGGCTCTGCTGTTCCCTAGATCTGGGGTGAAGGCTGCGATGACTTCCTGTGGACTTTGGTGCTGGGACTGGGAACTGTCCCTCCAAGGCCTGAGGCCCCGCCTCTTGATAATCACAGTACCACCCACCCCACCCTCACCCCCACCCCTGATGAGCATCCTTGCGAGCAGCAGGGCAGCTCTCACGCCCTGGCCGGAGTAAGGAAGTGGCTGCGGTTTTATTGCGGAGTCTAGCAGTCAGCATCACTGCACCCTGCACCACACAGAGAATGTGGGGCCAGCAAATCTGACTGCTGAGTCCATATATTTGTCTCAGCCTGGCCACCTTCCACTTCCATCCCAGAGCCTCTAGGTGAATGTACCTTTTAAAGACGACTCAACATTTAAAACAGCATACCCAGAGCAGGCAGCTTAGTCTCTATAAAGCAGGTGGGCCTCATTGAATCCGTTGAAGGGCTTAATAGAAAATGACAGCCGGGCGGTGTTGGTGCATGCCTTTAATCCCAGCACTTGGGAGGCAGAGGCAGGCGGATTTCTGAGTTCGAGGCCAGCCTGGTCTACAGAGTGAGTTCCAGACAGCCAAGGCTACACAGAGAAACCCTGTCTCAAAAAACAAAAAACAAAAACAAAAAAATAGAAAATGACGGACTTCCAAAGAAGGAAGACTGCTCATAGACTGCTTTTGAATTGGGACGGGGTCATCAAGTCTGCCCTGGCAGGTTTTAGAATTGCCGACCTCTGTCACAACTGTATGAATAATGCCTTAAATCTCCTCCCACCCCCTTCTCATATACAAGTACATACATGTCTAGAAATATATGTATCTACAAACCCATACTCTACTAGCTCTACTTCTCTTAAGAACTCTGGGTGCCATTTGGCAGTGGTAGTCAAGTGTGAGGAGGTAAAGAGTGGGCCCTAGAGAGTGAGTACGGCTGGGTAAGCAGCCTCTGTATCTTCATGAGGTGAGCACCACCCAGACATTAGACCAGCTCCAGGAGCCTCTGGCTGGGTCAGAGCCTGCAAACAGTAAGACAGGGCTCTGGGTAACCCACCAAAAAACCCAGGCATCTCCCAACTTATTTGGCTTTGTTTCCTGAAATTTACTGAAGTCAGCCTCTGGCTCTCTACCCTAAAAGATAAATAAAACCACTTGCACACACACACACACACACACACACACAAAGCCAGGCAGTGGTGGTACAAGCCTTTAGTCCCAACACTTGGGAGGCAGAGGCAGTTTGATTTCTGAATTTGAGGCCAGCCTGGTCTACAGAGTGAGTTCCAGGACAGCCAGGACTACACAGAGAAACCCTGTTTCGAAAAACCAAATAAACAAAAAAAAACAAAACAAACAAAAAAAACCAACAACAAAAAAACCCCCAAAGATTTCAGAAAGGGTTTCCCCATGGACAAACTGTCCCTGGCAGTCATAAACCACAATGGAAGAACATAGAGAATGATATTTGGGGATTCAAAACTCAAGGAAAAGGAGTGCCACTGACTAGGGACCCAGAGACAATCCAGTGGGGGTCCAAGTTTGTCTGAGAGATCAGGTTTGTGGTACTCAAGCAGGCAAGGAAGCGGCGAATACGATGTCCACGTTGTTCTTATATCCTGGGCTTCCACACCTCATACAGAAGGGCGAACTTAACCTCTGCTGCCTTGGCTTCTCCTAGACAAAATGCAAACCATTCATTGTTTTAAATTAGAGACAGAGTTGAACTTTAAAAATATCATATACATATGAATGTTTTGCCTGCATGTATGTCTGTGCACCACTTGTGGGCCTGGTGCCATGGAGACCAGAAAAGGGCACTGGATCCCCTGGAACTGGACTTACAGATGGTTGTGAGCTCAGTGTGGGTGCTGGGAATTGAACCTGGAAGAACAGCCAGTGATCTTAACTGGTGAGCCAGCTCTCTGGGTCTGCATTTTTTTTTTTTTAAAAAAAGAAGAGTTTTGTTTTGTTTTGGTTTGTTTTGGTTTGTTTTGTTTTGGTTTGGTTTGGTTTGGTTTGGTTTGGTTTTGGCTTATGGTTTCAATCTATCATGTCCAGGGAGGCATGGCAGAGTCCACAGTGGAAGCCGGTGGTAAAATATCTTATGTAGATACTGGACCAGGAGCCAGGGCAAATCCACATCAAATGCTGCTTCTTATTACATTATACACCATCATAGATACTAAAACAGCAAACAAGGTCCTTCATTAGTGTCCGGCCTGGCCTTCTTTGAAAGATTTGTTTTGTTATTTTTAATTATGTGTATGTATGTATGTATCTATGTGGGGGGGTCTGTACCTGTGAAGGGCAGAGGTGCCCTCCCTTGAAGCTGGATTAACATGGGTGCTGGGAATTGAACTCAGATCTTCTCCAAGACTAACACGGGTTCTTAACTATTGAGTCCTTTTCTAGCTTGTCTCCCCCTTTCAACTCTCCCATTCTTGCTTTTCTTTTCTCCCCTTCCTTCCTTCCTCCCTCCCTCCCTTTTTCCCTCCCTCTTTCCCTCTCTTCCTCCCTTCCTTCTTTCCTTCCTTCCTTTACTGTGAGTGAACTCTATGTGTGTGGAGGTCATGGGACAACTTAAAGAGTAGGCTTTACCCTTCTGCAATGTGGATCCCAGGGACTGAACTCGGATCCTTAGGCTAGGCATCGAGTACGGATGCCACACAGCGAACAATTATGAAACTATTTCAGGAAGGCATGACCTATTTTTTGTTTTTGTTTTTAACCTGGTATCTACTCTGCTGTAGAGAACTGAGAGGGTACCTTCCCAAGGCCTGGAGTGAGGTTTAAAGAAGATGGCTAACATTTGTTCAGAAAAACAAGTCCAGGGCATGCTTCTAGCCACAGAACCTAAGAATACATCAGGGAAGCGTCCTGGAGATGGAGAGAAGATGCTCCACATGAGCAACCATGAGGTATGTGTCCATTCTTCAGTGGAACATTGCTCTCTGGGATCATTTTAGCTTATTTCCTACCCAAGCTTGTATGGGGAAGTGAGTTTTTAAAAATTATAAATTTCATTATGCTTGCAATTTAGTATAAAGGCTTGTGATGTAACTAAGTTCTGATTTTACTTTTGAATAGTGACTTTGAATTTGTGTGTGTGCACAGAGGTCAGAAGACAACTTTGAGGAGGTAGTTCCCACATTTCACTTTTATGTGGCAATCGAGCTTGGCTCACCAGGCTTGCCCAGCAAGCACCTTTACCCAGTAAACTATTTTGCTGGCCCTGAATGATTTTAAAAGTGATTTCTAGGGCAGGGGGTGTGGCTTGGTGGTAGAACTACTTACCTAGCATGCTTTGGGTCCTGGAATGAATCCCCAGCACTACAGGAAAAGGAGGCGAGGAGGATTTACAAAAAAAAAAAAAAAAATGTGATATATTTTCAATTAGAGTAATCTGAAGAAGACTAAACAAAGCTAAGGAATCAGTAAAAAGATTAGCCAGGTGCCAGTTAACTGTTCTATTTGCTGTTAGAATGGTGAACTCATGTCTCACACACACACATTCATACACATTAAAATTTAAAATCATTATTCAAAGTTAAAATCAGTACCTAGTTATATCACAGGTGTTTATACTAAAATGTAAAAATAATGAACTTTAAAATATTTGCCACAACCCACAGACTGCACAAAGGAGATCATGAAATCCAACACAGGCTGAGGGCCTAGGGTGGTAACCGCACCTCTTCAGGCTGGTCAGCTGGGGTGAATGTGCAGGGACTCATTCACATCGGAGACTCCATGGGGCAAGGAGGGGAGGGGGGAGGACTCACACTTTAGGTTGCACATGTGTGGGACAGACTCACAGTTGAGGAGGTTGCACTTGTAGGGGGAGGACTCATGTGTAAGGGGAGGACCATCCATGAGGAGGACTCACAGTGGAGGCTGCATGTCTGTGGAGAGGAGCATGTGTGAACTCTGTACTTTCTGTTATTTTGCTGTGAACCTAAAACTGATATGAAAAATAAATTTTCATGAGGAAAACTATAGAAGGAGAGCCCGGCAGTGGTGGCGCATGCCTTTAATCCCAGCACTTGGGAGGCAGAGGCAGGCAGATTTCTGAGTTTGAGGCCAGCCTGGTCTACAGTGAGTTCCAGGACAGCCAGGGCTACACAGAGAAACCCTGTCTCAAAACAAACAAACAAACAAACAAACAAACATAAAAAACAACTCTAGAAGGAGAAAGACCGGAAGGAACCTGCGGAGTCCATTCTGTAACTCACGCCATGTGGCCAATCTTGCTTGATCTCCACACCTACTCACTTCCCCCACCTCACCCCATGCATAATTGGAAAGCAAATCTTGTTTCTTATCAAATCATTCATCGGGTCATGTTCCTTCAAGGACCTGAAAGGGTTGGACCTCAGCATCAGCCAGGAACTCACTGTGGCAGGCCTTCCATGACCTCCTCACCTTCTCCACTGTGCACTAACAGCCAGAAATGGAATTGCAAGATGGCTGTGGCACTGTATGCTCATGGTCCCACACTTGAAACAGGGATAGAGTTTGGGTGTGACCTAAGCTACATAGCAATACTGTCTCTCACACACAGAAAAAAGTACTTTTCATACTTATCATCCAAGCTAAACATGTCAGCTAGCTTAATACACATTACTTTATCAGTTTTCCCTTTATATGTCTTCCTGTGTCTGAATATTTAGAGACCATGTTCCCATAAATCCACAGTACCTCCAGTCTCTCCAACCCTCCAAATTGAACTTATCTACATCCTCCTCACAAAATGTTTCACAAACCTCGAGAACCATCATGACTCTGAATTGACACAGTACAGAACTTTCAAAAATAGGAGAGGAAATAAAAACACAACAAAGGAAGGTTTAGAGCTTCAAGAAGTAAGGCCCTCACTTTCAGCTATTCCTGAGTGCCAGGACACCTCCGCATGGCTCACGTGCCCTAGGCAATGAACCATTATAAAGTACAGCATGAGCAGGCACTCCAGGAATGCTGAAGCCAGTGACCTGAGCTTGCTGGAGACTGGCTAAGCAGCTCCACACCACACGCTCCGGCATGCTGACAATGCTTAACAAACAAAGGCTGGGCTAGAGTCTTCTGATAAATATTATTGAAGGTCATATTGCAATAGGCATATTTATTCTTTTGTTTGTTTGTTTTTGTTTTGTTTTTCAGAGACAGGGTTTCTCTGTATAGCCTTGGTTGTCCTGGAACTCACTCTGTAGACCAGACTGGCCTCGAATTCAGAAATCCACCTGCCTCTGCCTCCCAAGTGCTAGGATTAAAGGCGTGCGCCACCACTGCCCGCAATAGGCATATTTAATACCATGTTTATCACCACCACTACTAAGACTGTACTAAAACTATAGTATATATGTATATTCTATATATTATATACTATATGTTATATGTGTAAATATACATATATGTAGATAATATATATATAGCAAAAGATATAGCATTAAAAAGATAAGGAAACAGAAGATGAAACCCACAGGAGGAAATGGAATTGAGAGAAAAGCCCAAGAAAGCTCAACACAGTTCAGGAGGCTGGAGGCAGATGGGTGGATAACGACTGTGGACCAGAAACATTGAAACTGAACTCTTACAGAGGAAAAGCCCATTTGAAAATGTTTCACTACCACTGAACACCAACATCTCTCCTGCCTTCCACTGGATGGATGGTTGGGAGCTCCAAGCATATCTGCGGGTGGGATCAGGAATATGGTTAAAAATGGAAGCGTTGATTTTTATATAGCCTCTGCTATAGTCAGTGGCTGGGTCTTCGTAATTATTGATCATCTCAGGTAAGAGTGAGTGCTGCAACTTCCTGTGTTCTGTGTGGTACAGAGACAGCCACCGTGTGTAAGGGGAACAGGTTGTGTTTCGGAGAATAGAGACTTTCTGCTGCAGACAAAAACCACAAAGTACTGTCTAGTTAATATTAGAGAAACAGCCATTAGAACCTTCTCAAACTGGGCTTTTTGTACACACCTTTCTCCTTCTAAGGGTCCACTGCTTCACAGAGGGAGGAGCCAGAGCCAAGGGCCAGGGGCAACGTTCTAAGACCTGCTCATTATAGTCTATGTCCTCGCATTAGCTCCCTTCTCTGAAGGCTTCACAGCCTCCCCAAATACCATCAGTCCTGGGAATGTGTTCGGAATGCAGATCTGTGGGGCCTCAGACTCAAACCTGGGGTAATGGGCAGAAATGAAAGCAGCAGTAGGAGTCTCTGCCCTCTGAGTCCACAGTCTTTATGTCCACATCCATGTCGTGGCGGCTTCCAGAGCAGGGGGGGCTGACTTAGCACAGGCAGAACACCAGAGAACCCTCTTGGGGAAAAATGACGGAGTTGGTCTAGTGAGAGATACCGATACTCAAAGGTCTCCAGCTGCTCAGGACTTAATGACAAATTCTACCCGTGAGGGAAGCTGACATGGTACAAGGCTACCCCAGAGCTTAGGCTGAGCAGGCTGAGCAAGACATGGGGACAAGCCAGGAAGCAGCACTCCTCCGTGGCCTTCAGCGCCTGCTTCCAGGTTCCTGCCCTGGCTTCCTTCAGTGATAGACCATTACCTGGGAGTGTAGGCTGAAACAAACTGTTTCTTCCCCAAATTGCTGTGTTCATGATGCTTCATTACAGCAAGAATAGCCCTAATCAGGAAAATTCGTATACAGGGAAAGTATAAGGCTAAAGACAGAAGGAGAAAGAGTAGAACTCTGAGTGGTATTCAAAATAAACAAAATAAAAAATGTACAAAAATCTTTGATTTACTAAACTTAGTTCAGTAGGCTTACAACTGATCAGCAAATCTGGAGAGTCAAACTGCCACAGCAGAGCAAGGAATGCTGGGACAAGTCCCTAGCACGTGAGAGGTGGAGGGACAAGTCCTTAGCACGTGAGAGGTGGAGGGACAGAATTTAAGGTTGGCATTGGAATCCCTCAAGCTAGAGGCCAGCCTGAGCTGTATAAGACAAAACCAAAGATGAATCAAAATGAAATCTAAATCATCATTTCAGGAAGACTGGCCTAACACCTGGGTTTGGTGATTACAAGTAAAATCTTCGTCAATCTCTTGCTCTTCCTTCCACGAAGCTCAGTTTGGGCACATGTCAAACAATGATGATATCTACCGATGTATAGGATTTTAAAAAAGCATGTGTAAAGTTCTCAGTTGAGCATCCGGCCTACGCTACATTCTCAATAACCAGGGCAGCACTTTCCCACTGATATTCCCCCTCTGACTCTGCAGCTGGAAAGTCTCTATTGTGCTTTGGTCTGCGTGGTCTAGAGTTCAGCGGACACAGATAGAGGGAGGATGGCAGAGATGATGCACTGTCCGTCCACCTGCATCAACACAGACCACAGGTAGTGATGGCACTTACTCTCCTGATCGCTGGACCTGCGCATCGTGGAAAAGGGAACTTGGCTGGCACACCTTTCTTCCCTTTGCTTATAGCTCCTCAAAGGTCTCGTAAATGCATCATAAAAACAGACACTCCACACATGGTGGTGGCCACTTGGGAAGAGAGGACTGTGCCCCTGAACCAAGCAGGCTGAGGCTACGTGAACCGGGGTGTCTTCTCAGAGTGGGCAGTGGGACTGGGGACAAGCAATGGTGCACACAGATACCTACCAGGAGACCCTCCCAGCAGCCCAGGGTATGGTGCTGCCTCAGGATCTGGTTTGGAGAAGGGAGGAGAAATACTGCATGCAATCCAGTCTCCAAACGTTCTCCTTGGGGAAATGAGTATGAGATAGTAAAAAGTGAAGGGGAAAAGGGATTAAAGTAGGTGAACACACACACACACACATTCAACTAACACACACACTTGTACACTCACACGCACACTCAGCAAACACACTGAGCATGAGATAGTAAAAAGTGAAGGGGAGCTGTCTGGGCTGGGGTCCAGAGCAGAGGAAGCTCCACTCCCAGGTGCTCTGACACACCCAGGATCAAGGTGAGCAGGAACCAACATCTGTCCCAACACTGGGAGTAACTGGGACCAGCTTGACCAGGCACACAAGAACTCCATCAGCTCAGTAACTCGGGTTCCTTCCGGTCTGTCTGGGTTAGTGTTCTGAGCAGACCTTGGGCACAAGTTCTGCAGCCAGTCCCTCAACACACAGAGAAAGCCACACTCCCAGGTGCTCTAACAAGCCCACGATCCCAGGATCCCAGAATCACAGGATCACAGAGACAGCTTGACTCTGAGGAGTTCTGACACAACCAG
>NW_022196905.1:94067186-94080566 GCF_008632895.1 Mastomys coucha
TAACAAATTCAGATAAATTGAAATCATGTAACTTTTCTGATAATGCAATAAAAGTTAAAAAAAAAAGACAAGCTGCACAAGAAAAAAAAAGTGAAGGGGAAAAGGGATTAACGTAGGTGAACACACACACACACACCCTCAACTAACACACACACTCATACACTCACATACACACTCAGCAAACACACACATTTATACACACACTCATACACTCACACACTCTCAACAAACACATACACACTCAGTAAACACACACACTCATTCACATTCTTATACACTCATGCACATACACTCAATAAACACACTCAACAAATACACACTCAATAAACACACACATGCACATACTCATACACTCATGCACACATACTCATACATTCATGGACACACATTCAATAAACACACTTAACGAACCCATACACACACACACATACACATGGGTATACAATTAACTTTGTGGGTTTGGGGGTATATGTTATTTTTGTAGTCAATACTCCATGCCTTCCACTTTTAAAAAGTAATACTTTTCTACTATCTCACAAAAACATCCAGAACCTCACAAAGAAAATAGTCACCTGGAAACCAACTGTTAATAAGTAACCAACCAAAGACCCATAACGTACAGTTTATATTTGGAAGAAAATCAAAATAATCCTAAGAGCTGTGAGGCCAGTCAGCCTTAGGCTGCATCCACCTGGCACTCGGGAGCAGGCTAATCTATGGGCTCCACCTCCAGCACTAGATACGGATCCTGGAGATTGTTTTGAGGGGAGCCCAAAACCCCAGCACCCAGAGAGCCAGTTTTTCCTGTACACAGGAGGCAACATGTCTCAATTCAGTCTTTTCTATGGGACTGAGAGTATCCATCCTGGGGTGCAAGTTCATGCTGCAGGATCTCCCACAGCAGTGGGAACAGCTGGGGATGTGGGGCAGAAATAACATTTCACCAGATATACCTAAATTCAACCTATCCCCTTCCTTAGCTGAGTCAGCAGTATTCTACATGGACACCTGTACGCAATTGCTAAGTTCACCTAATTGGCAATTTCGTGAGGGTGTAATAACAAGCTTCAAATGTTCAAATACTTTGTAAACAAAGTATTTAGTAGATTATGAGTTTCACAGCAACCTTACATGGTCTATAGTGTTGTGCGATAATTTTACAAACAGGAAGACCGGCTTGTAGAGATTAAGTAGTTTGCCCACATCCAGGTGTCTGGAAGGTAACAGAGCTAGAACCAGAAGCCTGGGCTGCTTCCTGGGGAAGCCCATGCCCTAGGCCATTGGATTATAGGCCTTACCACAGTCACCTGCTCTCAGCCAGCCACTCACAAAGCTTGGCTTGTGAGGCCACATCTCCCCACCTCTGGCTTTCCCAATGCCTTCCTCTGCCTCCCCGACCTCTGCCCTATTCCACCCTGGCAATGATAATAGGCAGGTATAAAACTATGAGAACCTCTCCTGATGTCTGATGGGCTGAGGTTGGAAAACAAAAATACCCTTAATGGCTAGGGCAGCATTGAAGATAAGCCAATAGTGCTCACTCTGTAAGGCAATAGCATAAATAAACATTTACTTAGGCGGCAGTGATTGCACACATGGGCACACATGCCTAAGTGTGTGTGTGTGTGAGTGAGTGAGTGTGTGTGTGAGAGAGAGAGAGTGTGTGTGTGCGTGTGTGTGTGTGAGTGTGTGTGAGTGTGTGTGAGAGAGTGTGTGTATGCGTGCGCACACGCATATGCTTGTGTGTGGGGGTTTAATCATCTAAAATTTGAACTTCGTAATATTCAGTTTGAATGAAGTACCTAAATACACTCCTGTGAAGAATACTCCAGAACTGAGAAGTCAGAAATTAGAGCCTAAAAGACAAGATAAATTAATTATGAAATAGGAATTGCTATACTTAAAAAGAAAAAAAGGAGTAAGATAAAACTCAGATATCTAAGCCACTTTAAAAAGTCATTTTGCAAAGTGTACAAGGAAATCTGGTGAAGCCAGTTGTTCTGAAGGGAGTGAACTATTCTCTGTAAAGGAATAAAACAGGAAGTTCATGGGGTGCACAGACATACCCTTAAAGGGAAGGACCCTGATAAGAGACTACTATAAAATGGAACTGGCACCCCAGCAGAGAATCTTGACAAGGGTGGTTCAGGAATGCCAAGCTGCTAGCCACATAATCCTACGACCTCTACGGAGCTGTGACAAGGTACCTTGGGACCCTTTGTCCAGAACTGCCTTTCTTTGCATGGCTTCAATCTGCCTGGCAGAGACCGTATAGCTGGAAACTACATGCATAGTGGCTCACATTAGCCTCTCAGGATGGTACCTAGCAATCTGGGCTACACTCGTTCACATGGCAATAACTGCATCCTGGGAGCCTTTTGCATAGAAACTCACCCTCTTAAAGAACTTCTCCCAAATTGGAGGCTCCCTCCCCAGGCTCCTCGGCCTTTCCTAGAAATGAGGCTCTCCACTTGCTGCTCAATCCCATACCTCTTACAGTGTACTCAATGAACTATGCTCTGCCTTCGAGAGTGGACTTATTTACTACCTGTTATCCATCTCAAAAGCTCAATGGCTTTGGGCTAAGATAGATAAGATCATTTACTGAACGTAAAGGTCTAAGAATTCTTACTGTACTGGCTGGTTTTGTGTGTCAACTTGACACGAGCTGGAGTTATCACAAAGAGAGGAGCCTCCCTTGAGAAAATGCCTCCATGAGATCCAGCTGTAAGGCATTTTCTCAAGGGTGAGCAGACCCATTGTGGGTGGTGCCATCCCTGGGCTAGTAGTTTTGGGTTCTAAAAGCAAGCAAGCTGAGCAAGCCAGGGGAAGCAAGCCAGTAACATCCCTCCATGGCCTCAGCATCAGCTCCTGCCTTCAAGTTCCTGCCCTGTGTGAGTTCCAATCCTGACTTTCTTTGGTGATGAACAGCCATGTGGGAGTGTAAGTTGAACAAACCCTTTCCTCCCCAACTTGCTTCTTGGTCATGATGTTTGTGCAGGAATAGAAACCCTCACTAAGAGACTTAGCAAGGAGAAGCAGTGAGTAGGTGAGATTACTATATGACCCCTTATTAAGTAATTGTGAAGAGCTTTTGTGCAAAGATGCCCCATTAATGAGAACCCTGTCTTGCAAAGCTGAAATTAGTTAAAGTGTGGTGTTAATACTGATAAGAGATTATCCTCTGGGCATGCCGGTGGGAGTGAGTAGATCTGGCTGAAGCTGGAAGACTGGTCCTAATTATGGCTGGCGCCCTTCTAAGGGCTGGGATGCTGAACTGGGTGGAAATGAGGAAGTGATCTGAGACCTAGCCTTCCTCTCTCCCTGCTTCCTTGTTATGGACTCGGTGTGACCAGATGCCTCAGGCTCCTGTTGCCATGCCTTCCACACCATGAGAAGCTGTACCCTCAAAGTGTGAGCCCCAAAGAAGCTCTTCTTTCCTTAACTTGCCTTCATTGGGGAACAACGAAAAGAACGGACAGGGTGTCTTCCTAAACTTTTCCTGATTTTTAAAATGCACATAATCAACCGTGAGTAATAGGCCATTACTGCTGAATATTTTACCAATTTTCAAAATACTACCTCTTGCTGGATGTAGTGGCCCAGGCCTTTAATCCCAGCACCTGAGATAAAGAGGCAGGTGAATCTCTTGAGTTCCAGGGCAGCCAGGCCTACACAGGAAAACCATGTCTCAAAAAAAATCAAAAATTAAAATAAAATATTACTTCTCTGTGAGATAAAAAGCACACTCCTCCAAGTACATATTCATACAAGTTAAAGCTTATTGGTGATATTCCCCTTCTATTGATCACAGTTGAGTTTTACTCACAGGAAGTTTATCGAGATAAAGGACAGTTGCAAATGTTGTGTACTTTCTAAGGACAGGCAGGACTGATTCATTCACCAGGAAGCTCGTGTACTGCAAACCACAGTAGCCCTGCTCTCCCAGTGGAGGATGCATTCTGAGACCCTGCATGGATGCCTGGAACTGATTAAAACCAAGGCTTACACATCCATTCAAAGCCTTAAAGCCTCTGTAGCATTGCCACGGAGTTGCGAGTCATCTATCCCCATGTCTTCTGTCAGTGTGCCGCCTTAGCAGTTTTTACCTCCTGTTTGGGGAACATCTTATTAATTTAACATAAGAAGAGTTTCTTAAACAATAGCACTGCCAGGTCACAACCATCATTCTGACACAAGGCCACGTGCCTGTGGGTGGGTAGCATATGCAGGGCAAATAGAGGACCAATTTCTACTTTAGGTTGGACATCGCAAGGTTCACTGTGCCACTTGCAAGGAGGCAGAGCTTGAAATGTATACACTGGTGTTTTTTTTTTTTTGTCCTGTAATTTTTCCATTTAATATTTTCAGATGGCTATTGACATAGGTAACTGAAACTGCAGAAAGTCACCCACAGATAAAGTGGGGTGCCTTCTGTATGTAAAGATTCATTCTGCCCCTTCCTATGAGCAGCATCATCCTGGTTAGCTGCTCCTCTGCGAAGGGTGATAGTTTTAGGAGTACCTAGCCACTGAGGGTGTTTGGAGGGCTACATGAGTGACAGGTAAAAGCTCTGGTAAGAGGACAGTACAAATGACCGCAGCTGTTCATCTTCACAGTGGCATCCATAACTGACTCAGAGTAAATATTTGTTGTCTGAGTAGATGAGTGCCAGCCAATAGATGAGGAGCCATTTCTCCTTCTGAAGTTATTAGTGGGTATATATTCTGTGCTGGTACGTCTATGGTTCCGGTACACAATAGGAACACTTTTGTTGTTTGGTGGTGGTGGTAGTGGTGTGTGTGTCTTTACGTGTTTGCATTGAGTGTGTCTGCATGTGTGTGTCCCTGCATGTGTGTGTGTTTCTGTCTGTGATAACGTATGTCTGTTGTGTCTCTGTGTGTATGTATCTGTGTCTATCTGTGTGTCTGTGTTTGTATCTATGTGTCTGTGTGTGTGTGTTTGTGTCTGTGTCAGTGTCTGTGGGTGTGTTTCTGTGTCTATGGGTGTGTGTGTGTGCATTTACCTGTGTACATGGATGTGGAGGTCAGAGGAGAGCATCAATTTTCCTGTTTTATCATTCTATCCTTTATTTCTCTGAGGTCTTTCATTGAACACAAAGCTAGGCTGGTGAGCAGCAAACTCCGACAATCTTTCTCTTCAGTCTTTACCCCACCCCTGAGCCTACAGTGTTGAGTTACAGGCATACAAGACACAGCCAGCTGCTTACATAGGTGCTGGGATCCAAATTCAGTTTCTTTTCTTAATTTCTTTCTCTCTTTCCTTCTTTCTTTCTTTTCTTTCTCTTCCTTTCTTCCTTAAAGATTTATTTATTTTATGTATATGAATATACTGTAGCTGTCTTCAGACACACCAGAAGAGGGCATCAGATCCCATTACAGAGAGTTGTAAGCCACCATGTAGTTGCTGGGAATTGAACTCAAGACCTTTAGAAGAGCAGCCAGTGCTCTTAACCTCTGAGCCATCTCTCCATCCCCCAAACTCAGTTTTCTAATGAACCATCTCTCTACAGCCCCTACAATGGATATTCTTTTTTAAAAATTATTTTAGATTTATTTATTTTATTTATGCCTGCATGTATGCATGTGCCCCACAATCCTGCCTGGTGTTCAGGGAGATGAAAAGTTGTCAGATCCCCTGGAAGTGGAGTTATGGACAGCTGTGAGCCACCATGTGGGTACTAGGAACCCAACTCAGATCCTCTGCAAGAGCAGCGCTGTTCTTCACTGCTGAGCCATCTCTTCAGCTCCCAATGGGCTCATCCTATCAAAGTAAAAGACACTAAAGTTAGGGAAACTACACACAGTCTACCTACTTCAACTGCAAGCACACTTGCTTCTGTTATCCTTAATAATTTTATACATAAGAAATAGAGTGCTGTAACACATTAAAGAGTGAGTTTAATCCCAGCACTTGGGGCACAGAGGCAGAGGCAGGTGGATCTCTCTGAGAAAAGACCAGCTTGGTCTACATAACATGTCCAGAGCAGGCAGGGTTGCCTAGCAAGACCCTGACTCAAAAAAACCCTAACTCAATAGATGATCAGGTTATAAATCAGACATTTAAAGTAGAAAACCCTTTGGCTAAAGGATTTTAATAACTATTTTTCTGTTTTAAAGAAAAAATATTAAAATTGGTCCTAATTTTCAATTAAATAGGTTTAGCCTGGTAATGCTATGAGACTGACAGCCACAAGCCACTCAGACTCAATGACAACACTTGGTCCTTTTGAGTGTCTTTAACAAAATCCAAGGGACTAAGAGGATTTATATACAATGCAACTCCTTCCCCACAGAGCTGTAGACTGGGGACCCCAGGATGGAGGCCAAGCCAGCATCTGGTGAAAGCGTAGTTACAGCTCACAGTCAAAGCCGGTCTGCTGTGTATGGTGGAAGGGATAAGAAACATCTCTCAAGACTTTTGTAAAGAGATAGTCCTGTTCATGGGGGTTCTGCTCCATGACTAACCACTCCTCTGCTCTAAATAACGTCACAGTAGAGGTGAGGATGTCAGTATATGAATTACAGGGGGCACCATCTTCAGACAGCGAACACAAATATAATTTTGTTCACACGTATAATTTTATTAGCTACATTTTCATGCTGGGTACTCTGGGGTGTGTGGGAGCCCTGCCATCCTACTGCCTAAAATACCAATACCCAAAGCATGGCTTAGAAATAGCCCAGGTGAGCTCAAGCCCAGAGACAACATTCCACACTGGTTCTCAGTCTATGCCTTGGCTTGTCAGACTGAACTAATTTGAACTGCTAAGTCAGAAGAAAACTGATCTGAGATTCATACTTTGGTTGAGCTGTCAAGGAAAACACAGGGTACCCATTTAAGGTTCCACTTAGATAAACAGTAAAACTATTTTTATTTTAGTTATGTCACAAATACTACAGGGTTCTTTGTGGCTTGTTCTAAACTAAATTCATTTTATTTGCTGGCTAGCCTGGTCTTAATAGGCACAGATCTTTTCCTTTTAAGTATGGCTTCCTACTCAGTCATGGGTGGGGGCAGTAACACCGAGGGCAGCAGAAATTGTCTCATATTGGTTCTGGCTTTGGCCAGAGAGAAGAAATGAAGACAAAAAGCAAATAATACCACATGATTGATATTCTTAAATTAGAGAAGTCAGCTACCTTCTATTTGCAACTGAAATCTATTGAACTGAGGCCACCAAGTCCTCCAGAGCCTCCAGGTTTTCTGCTGTGGTTGAAGAGAAGTGGGTACCATCACATCATCTCTTTCTTTTCCTTTCTTTTTTAATATGATGAATAAACTTCACAGAGTGAGCACAGGAACCATCTAAGTGTGTTCAAGACATGGCTGATTGATAGGTGTTGGGGAATGGGTGTCCTGGTCTGTTGAAGAAGCACATACCCTCCTAACAATAGTTAGTATATAGAATTATTCTAAGTGACCATCAATGAATGGATGTGTAAAGGAAATGTGGTGTGTGTATACAATACTAGTTTGTTTTGATGAAGAAGACAATGGTGTCATTTGTTGTAATATAAACTACTTTAGGATTCCATTTCACACAAGTCAGAATGGCTACCATTAAGAAACAGCTGACAAGCAGTGAGGGTATAGGAAGAGGAGCCCTCTTTACTCCTGGTGGGAGTAAAAGCTTGTATCAGCTGTGCACATCAGCGTGGAGACTTCTGGGAAAACTAAAATAGAACTTCCATATGACCCAGCCATAGCACACCTGGGCTTATACCCAAAGAACTCTACATCCTGCTGCAGAGACAACTGCACATCCATGTCCATTGCTGACATTTTCACAACAGCAGAGAAGTGGACTGAGCTGAGCTGAGCTCTCTGTCAGTAGATGGATGAATGATGAAGGTGTGACCCATGAATACAAAGAACTTTTATCCAACCATGAAGAAATGCAAAATCGGAAAGAAAATGAATGGAACTGGAAAACATTATGTTAAGCAAGTAACCCAGGCTCTGGAAGACAAATACCATATGTTCTCTCATATGCAGAACCCACTTATAATTGTAAATTATGTGTGTAGGTGGGAGTAAGTATGGGTAAAAATCAGGAAACTGGAAAGGGGCCCACGAGACTGCAAAAAAGAGGCTTTCGGGAAGAGCTAGAAAGACAACACTGAGGATGAAATGACACAATCAGGAAGGAGGAGGAGGAGGAGGAGGAGGCAGGGAGGCAAGGAGGGAGGCAAAGAGGGGAGGGAAAGAGAAAGGAGAGAAGGGAGAGGGTAAGAGGAGGAGGGAGAGGGTAAGAGGAGGAGGGAGAGGGCAAGGGGAGGAGGGAGATGGCAAGGATAGGAGGGGAAGGGGAAGGGGAGGAGGGAGAGAGGAATGTGGATAGCAGGGGCTGGAGGAGAATGGGTTTAGGGAATATTCTAGTTTCTTTTCTGTTGCTATGATAAACACTGTGACCAAATGAATTTGGGGGAAGAAAGGCTTTACTTGACTTACAGGTTACAGTCCATCACTGAGGGAAGCCACGGTAGGGACTCAACTCAGGAACCTGGAGGCAGCAACTGAAGCAGAGATGGTAGAGGAGTGCTGCTTACTGGTTTGTTCCCAGTCTCATTATGCAATGGAGACCTGTGGGCCTACAGATGGTGCCACCCATAGGGGACCAGGCTCCTCTTCATTAACTGCAGCCAACCAAATGCTTCTCAGACATGCCCATAATCCGAGGTCGCCCATAATCCGAGGTCCCCTCTTCCCAGGTGTCTTTGGTTTGTATAAAGTTGACAAAACTTAACCAGCACAGGGAGATGCTGATCAAAGGAGCACAGTTTCAATCATTCTGGAGGAGTTGAAAATATCTGTTTAATTTTTATTGAAAAAACGTTATTTCACTATAAAAAAAAAAAAAAAGGCAAGCAAACCTTAGTGGCCTTACGTCAATAAAACAGCCTTTTGATTACATAACCTCATTCCTGGTGCATGCATGATACATATGTGTGATCCTATTTGTTAGGGTCATCTGGGAGAGGGAGTGATATTTTAGGGAAGATGGCGGGGGGGGGGGAGAGGAAAGTAGGCTATGGTGGGATTACATGAATGTGTTGGAATTGCCTTTGTCACTTACCTAGTCCTGTAGTCTCCCAAGCCATTTATTCTAAGACCCTGTCTCCTCAGACTAGCATCTCAATGCTTTACTATAAGGTACAAATTAAACAACATCTCTGAAAAAGACATCTTGAATGTCTAGTGTCTATTAAATGCTCAGTAAACATAGACACATTGACTTCTTCATTGCCTGTCCTGGGGATAAAAATGGTTCTAGCAATCATTTCATAGTTTCTGGGAAAGATTTTGTGGCTCATTTGTTTCCATTACTAATTTTCTACATGTTCTTGTACCATTAGAAAAATAAAAGCCTATATAAAATTATGAGGTGTGTGTGTGTGTGTGTGTGTGTGTGTGTGTGTGTGTGTGTGTGTGTGTGTTGTGCTGTGTGGGCATGTATGTATTATTCCCATCAGACAGCAACGATCCCTGAACCTGGAGCTCACCATCTGGGCTAGGATAACAGTCAAGAGTCCCAGTGATCTTGTTTCTGCCCCCAACTCTCATAGTGTGATCACAACCAGCTCTTCATGTGGAATCTATTTTTAAAGCTCACAATGGCTTCAAATTTGAGACCCACGGAATTATTGTGAATGAAGTGAAACTGAGGAATTTCAACTGCTGCAACAGAGTGATGCAAAGATTTCTCCCCTTAACTATGTTTTAAATAAATACATTCTAAAACAGACTATTTCCATTATTACACAATAGTGTGATGTCTGCTGAGTCATGTAATACCTCTCTATACCTCAGTTTGGGGACCACAGATCTGAAAAATGTTTGCAAAGTCCATATCTGTAAGGTATATGATACTGGACATGTGGAACACCCTTTCAATACCAGCACTCATTGGGGACCGAGACAAGATTGCAAGTTGGAGACCAAATCTAGTGAGAGTCTGTCTATGGTGGTTAATATAGGACTGGACACCCAAAGCTCACAGATTTGAATGTTTGGTTAGGGAGTGGTTCTATAAAGGGGGAAATAGGACATATGGCCTTGTTGGAGTGGGTTTAGCCTTGCTGGGGTGAGTGAGTGTGGCCTTGCTGGAGGAAGCGTGTCACTGGGGATGATGTTGAAGTTTCAAGGGCCCAAGCCAGGTCCAGTGGCTCTCTTCCTGCTGTCTGCCAATCTGGATGTGGCGCTCTCAGCTCTTCCAGCACCATGCCTGCCTGTATGTCACCGTGCTCCCCGCCATGATGACAATGGTCTAAATCTCTGAAAACAGTTCTTTTCAGTCCCCTTGCTTTTCACAAACATAGTCCTTCTCCAGTAGATACTAAGCTCAAAGCTTTGGTTTGCTTCACTGTGAAAAACAGCTCTCCTTGCCTTTCTGGGGCCCATTATTGGAGCCCGAGCTTTCGGGGCCAGGCCCCACTGCCCAGCTCCACAAGCTGAATTCCATAGTCTCATATTTTCCCTTGACACAAAAAATAGCTCTTACCTAAAAGGGAAGAAGAGATATTTTATTCTACAGCCAAATGCGAGTGACTGCCGCTTAGGAACACAGATTCAGGCTACCCCAAGTTTCGTATCTCAATGAAGTTGCAATTTGATGAGCTTTTCATAGTAAGACTACAGAGAAAAGTCACAAATCAAGACACTTTGCTGATATGTTAATGGGTACCTAAGGTGGGTAAATTACAGCAAGACGGGGGGAGGGTATGTAAGGTGGGTAAGTTACAGCAAGACGGGGCGGGGTATGTAAGGTGGGTAAGTTACAGCAAAACGGGGTAGGGGTACGTAAGGTAGGTAAGTTACAGCAAGACGGGGGAAGGTATGTAAGGTGGGTAAGTTACAGCAAGACGGGGGGGGGGCTCTGCTTTATTTAGCCCCTTGATTGGTGGAAAACTAGGGGCTTTGTTAAGTGAAACATTCCAAAAGAGCTTAGGGTTTTTTTTTCCTGTTATGATGTTGGATCCGATACAGAGCTGGGCAAGGAAATAATTATTTAGTAAGACAAAGACAGCCCAAGATAAATTTTAATTGCACTCCCTGCCTGCAACGTTCTATCTTCTTCCCACTACTGAAGTTCTAGATCAGTTCATCAGCTTTGTGGGCATGGCTTTTCCTCAGGAATTCTTCACATTCCTGACCACTGTGCACCTAAGGACAGACACGATTAAGATGTACACCTCTGCAGCAGGCCTTTGCTCCTACTGCCTGCCCTATATCTCTAAGTCAAGGGGAAAACCCATTATTTCAGTCATGCAAGGCAAAATCCTGGGTGTTGTGCTCAGCCTGTTTTGTTCTGCCATATCCTGCACCTCAGGGAAAAAAATGTTAGTGCTACCTTCAAGTCGTAATGAGCCTGAAGCAGCCTTGCTACTTTCCCCGTGGACAAGCCACCATATTCCTAGACGCTTCCTGGCTGGTTCTCTGACTCTGCCTTAAGTCTTAGAGCAGACCCTAAACATGGAACCAAGATCACTGATTTAAAACTGAATCATAAGCCCCAACCCCTTTAAAGGTTCCGGAGGCTTCCCAACACTGGGTGTCTAGCTCACTCAGAACCCAAGTTCGTAATAATGTAGCCTCCAAAGGTTTCCTTGATTTGATGACACAGAAGAGGATGCTGGATTTCTTGGAGCAGGAGTTACAAACCACTGTGAGCCACCATTTGGGTGCTAGGAACTGAGTCCTGGTCCTCCAGAGGAGCAGCAAGTGCTATCAACCATTGAGCCATCCCACCGGCCACTTAACATCTTTTTCATTTTGCTCTGGAAACACTTGGCTGTGGGCTGGCTCCAAGGTGTGTTTACCAAACTCCTACAACAGGGCCTTTGTTCTTTTTGTGTTCTTTCCTGGGGTCCTCTGTGAGATTTGCCCCTCATGAACTTCCTTGTCTTCTTCAAGGATGTTAAGCACAACAGAGTGCCACTGCCCTGCACCTCACCGCTCCTTCACAATCCTGTCCCCTCTTATCAGGCTGCTGGCACCCAGGAGTCCACAAGCTTCCTTGCTCCTTTCTGTGTCCCCTCCCTTGCTGAGCTTTGTCTGAGCCTTGGTCAAGTGTCTCTCTCCATGCTCTCATCCAGAAAACTGAGCAATCTATGAAATAACAGACATGCTTGATGCTCTCTAGGTACCCCAAGACGGGAAGGGATTTTGTCTCCTCATATAACTCTCATAGCCCAGTACACACACACGCACACACACACACACACACAAGTAATAGTGGTAAATGAATAAATATCCCTAGGACCATTTTAGGATTACCAGTTATTTAATTATGATGCATTTAAATTATATTCATCAGATCGTTCTTAAAATATAAAAGAGATGGAACAAGATTGGATGGGGCAGGGTTTGCGGCTCGGTGGCAGAGTGATTGCCTATTGTGAAAAAGCCTTGGGTTTGAGTCTCAGAACCACAAAAAAAATCTAGCAGTGAGTAAGATCAACAATACTTAGTACTGTAAAAATAAATATTGAATTGTTCCTTTGAGTAAGCTACTGTGCTTAGGAACAGGCCTGGAGCCAACAGATAGTGTCACAATCCTAGCTTCCTCTTATGAAAGTCCTGTGGATTTCCTACCACATCTAGAAGGAAATTCCCTAGCTGGCTTGTTATAGACGTTCTAACTGCCGTATATTTGGGCAGCACAGAGGTTGAGTATAGGACCTTGCCCATGTAAGGCAAAAGCTCTACCATTCTATGTATCGAATTGCTATTTATAACTCTTCCAAGCACATTAGAACATCAAAACACCTGGTGCTTCTGAAGGAAAATATTATATAGCTGATGCTCGCATATTCCTTAATATAAGGAACTCCTCTAACTTTTCTCATCCTCAACATTTATCTTATACTTATTGTTTACAATGTTTTCCAAATGAATATTCCAGTTCTTAAAACCAGTAAGTCCAGGTTCCTGTTGCCACTTGCCTCATATGCGACGAAATTCCCTACAACTTACCGTATGCAAGTATCAACGCATGGAACAGAGCAGACCTGCTAACGTACAGCTGCAAACATGATTCCTTGCTGAGTCTTGTCTGAGCTTGTTCGAGTGACTCTCTGTGTTCTTATCTAGAAAATCAACAGGAAAACCTGTAAGTATGTGGATTAAAGACATTGCATACGAAGTACTGCTTGCAGGTCCCTCTCCTGCTGCCTAGGTACCCTTGCCCAGCTTCCTTTCTTCCTGTCTCCCCTCCTGCAGTCTTGCTCTCCAACAATGGTGCTACCAGACAGTAGGCTGCTCAAATAAACACCATGTCAGTGTTATGTTTTGTTTTGTTTGTACTACATTTTTTTTATTGGCTAATTTCTTTTTTTTTTTTTTTTTTTTTTTTTT
>NW_022196905.1:94080601-94087516 GCF_008632895.1 Mastomys coucha
GTAGACCAGGCTGCCTCGAACTCAGAAATCTGCCTGCCTCTGCCTCCCAAGTGCTGGGATTAAAGGCGAGTGCCAGCTCCGCCCAGCAATATTTTCTTTATTTACATTTCAAATATTCTCTCCTTTCCCGGTTCCCCTGCCCCAGAAGCCTCCTACCCCATGTCCCCTCCCCCTGCTTCTATGAGGGTGCTCCCTCACCCACCCACCCACCCACCTATTCCCACCTCCCCGCCCTCTAATTCCTCTACTCTGGGGCATCGAGCTTTCACAGGACCAAAGGCTTCCCCTCCCATTGATGCCTGACAAGGCCATCCTCCCCTACATATGGGGCTGGAGCCATGGGTCCCTCTATGTGTACTCCTTGGTTGGTGGCTTAGTCCCTGGGACCACTGGAGGGGTCTGGTTGGCTGATATTGTTGTTCTTCCTATGGTGTTGCAAACCCCTTCAGTTCCTTCAGTGCTTTCTCTAACTCCTCCATTGGGGACCCTGTGCTTGGTCCAATGATTGGCTACGAGCATCTGCCTCTGTATTTATCAGGTTCTGGCGGAGCTTCTCAGGAGACAGCTATATCAGGCTCCTGTCAGCAAGTGCTTCTTGATATCCACAATAGTGTTGGGGTTTGCTGACTGTATATGGGATGGATCTCTAGGTGGGGCAGTCTCTGGATAGCCTTTCCTTAGTCTCTGTGCCACACTATGTCACTGTTCTTAAACTGTCCCTTGGTCTGCTTTACACACAACTCCTCAGCGGGTCATGTTGCCTCTATTTTATGTTCTGGCCTAAGTATTTTGTTCTGCAGTGAGAAGCAACTCACACAACTGAGGTTGTGTGAGGCCATTAGGATGAGACTATTATCTGAAAGAATAGGCATCCTTGAGAAGAGACTCCAGAGAGCACTACTGCTCTCTTCATGATGTAAGACCATTGCAAGAAGGCAGCCATCTGCAATCCAGGAGGAGGGACCTCCCCAGAAACCAGCCATGTTGACACTTTGATTATGTCTTCTGAACTACAAGAAATTAATCTTCTTTACTTCACATTGTTTTATGTTTTTAATTATGTATCACATATAGATGTATATATGTATAAGTTTATAGTTGAAATGAAGTTATGCTACTTGGGATGACAATATTTCCCCCACCACCAAAAGCCACGGATTATCTGACAAAGCCTCTAGTTCCAGGCATGGGAAACTTTCTTTAGAGTTGTTGGTCAGCAGAGCCTAAGGGACTCCCCAAATAATACAGGTTATTGTTGTTGTCCTTTGTCACCTCCCAGAAATAAAAGCTGAGATCCTGTTGCCGAAAGCAACACACACTTAGGACATAGGATTTAGAGGAATTAAAGATGGATCTGTCCCAGAATCCTCCTCCCTCAAGATCAGCTCTCATAGTCTCAGCAGGAGTTCTGCTAGCTGCCAGTGGAGAAGAGCACCCCCTTCCTAGCTGGGATCTTTATGAGTAAAATGACTAAACAATGACTAAACTGGCAAGATACCCCCAAAAGGTTCCATAGCAGCACTTCCATCCCAAGGGTAAACAATATCTGTCCAGTTGAATTTAAGGGCTTCTCAGAGGGGGAGGGATTTCATTCCTGGTACTGAAAATCTAAGCAAGTATTCTTGGCTGGTGAGGCTGTGGAGTCCAGAGGAGAATGTATCACTGCCACTTTCCTAAGCTGGTACAAATGCATTCAAAGTCTTTATCCTAGGTCCATGGTAAGCGGTATTCTCACCTCTCAAAACAAGAAGCTTCTTTCTGAAGCAGAGGCCATGCAGAAATCCAGAACTGGTCAAACTCCAGAGAACAAATGATCATAGGTGCTCTACAACACAGCCCCACATGTAAGGCTAAGGAGAAATCAGGGACAAGGAGCCAGAATGATTGTGAAGCCAGGAGACCAGGAAGTCTGCTGTGAGACAGTGTCTTCTATACAGGACAAGGAGGCTGTGCTCATGACATCTCAAAAAATATGCTGACAAAAGAAGACCTGCACACTGACAACACCAGTTGACCCACTAGTGTGGGTAGGGGAGTCTCACATGAACACTCCTAGATAAACAGCTAGACAATAAATTTCTATTGTTTGAACTACCCAGTCCATAATACTCTGCAGCTGAAACTACAAACACAGGTTTTCATGCTGAGAGTAGCGAGCATATTTTGTAACAAATAACTAAACATGTGCATGAGCCTTTGGAGGAAGAGGTCAGCAGGATTTCGATGTGTACTTTAGAAAGATTTTCAGTCATGAATAGAATGCAGATAGACAGATAGATAGATAGATAGATAGATAGATAGATAGATAGATAGATAGATAGATAGATAGATAGATAGATAGATATAAGGATAGAAGGGCATTGACAGCCATCATATTATGTGCAGGAAGAACGAAGCAGCCTGGAGAGACACTCTACATGTACAGTGTCTAAAGTCAGGCAAGTCTGCTTGTGATGGACCAGGCAGTACTGTGTCTGGAGGCAAGCTCTGGACCCTGTCTCTGTGTGAAGGCAAGAGAGAAAAGGTGTCAGAGAGAGGGTGGGAGCTGTCATTTCATTTATTTGGGCCCAGTTTTCTCAAACAGAAGCTCTGAAAATCAGTGGGTGCTTGAACTGGCTGGTTTTGTGTGTTAACTTGACACAAGCTGGAGTTATCACAGAGAAAGGAGCCTCCCTTGAGGAAATGCCCCCATGAGATCAAACTGTAAGGCATTTTCCCAATTAGTGATCAAGGGGTGGGAGGGCCCATTGTGGGTGGTGCCATGCCTGGGCTGGTGGTCCTGGGTTCTATAAGAAAGCAACCTGAGCAAGCCAGTAAGTAACATCCCTCCATGGCATCTGCATCAGTTCCTACTTCCTGCCCTTTGAGTGAGTTCCTGTCCTGACTTCCTTTGGTGACAAATAGCCATGTGGAAGTGTAAGGTGAATAAATCCTTTTCTCCCCAACTTGCTTCTTGGTCACGATGTTTTATGCAGGAATAGAAACCCTGACTAAGACAGTGCTTCAATTGGAGAAAGGAAAAGGCCACATATCCAGTCCACCCTGCCTATGTCCAGCTCCATTCAACACAATCCTCAGCATTACCCAAAAAACCAAACCTGGCACAATCATTTGGTGGGGAAATCTTACAGAGCCTGTCAACGTATTAAAAGCACATGTTGCTAAAAGTCTTTTTCTTGTGTGTGTGTGGGAGGGGGGCATTAGACATGACCAACATCCAGTGCCTTCTCCTGCATCCCAAAGACAAATAAGGGTGTGATTTCACTGCCCTTCACTCTGGGGAACCCATGCACTTCCAGAGTCTCCTTACAGAGCAGTATGTGGGGTCACAGAGGAACACAGATGACTTCAAAGCTGTCACAGGGGAGAGGTCTGTACCCAGCACGCATATATGCTCAATGACACCTCGGGGGCTGTCCCTTCCTCTAATCCTTCCCCACCTTTAGTCTCTACCTTTTTTCAGAGTCCCTGGGGCCATCTGCAATTATGGCAGAATTCCATACAAGTTGGGATGGCAGTCTGGATCCTTGGGTGAGGATCCCATGACTGTCCTTAGTCCTCCTTCCAAAAAGGAAAATCAACAAGCCGAGCTGGGATGAACTTTGGTGAGCATCCAGCCAAATTCCTGAATTTGGTAACAGTTTGGCTTGGAGGACTGACTTGTACAGTGGCTGTTTTTGACTTTGTCACTCCCTGTCTAAGTATTTATAAAGTGGCACTTCTCTTGTGGGCTTATGGTCAAGTATGAATAGTAAACATACATTATAATTATGTACAGTACAACTTTAATAGTAATAGTGAGATTAGAGTGAAAGCCCTACATGTCCATCAACAGAGGAAAGGTTAAATGAGTTTTGATCTAACTGTACATACAGTGATTGGGAGGATGAGTATGTGTAACCTAACACAAAACTATTCTAAAGCATAATATTCAAGGAAAAGGACATTAGAGAAAAACATACAGAGTACACACACATATCATATATTTAATTTTTCTTATACATTTCTTTGAGACAGAGTCTCAAGCACTGAAGGCAGGTTTCAAACTAAATATGTATCTGTGGATGACCTAAACTCCCAATGCCTCTTCAATAGTAGGATTTCAGACAGGCACTGCTACGCCATTTATGCAGAATTGAACCCAGGGCTTCATACATGTTGGGCTAACATTCTACCAACTGAGTGAGCGCTATCTCCAGGCCACACCATAGCTGCTATAAATAAATAAGGACATGTGAAAATACCTGAAAATAAAGAAATATGTTTTGGGTTGGAGAGATGGCTCAATGGTTAAGAGCACTGACTGCTCTTCTGAAGGACCTGGGTTCAAATCCCAGCAACCACATGGTGGCTCACAACCATCCATAATGAGACCTGATGCCCTCTTTTGGGGTGTCTGAAGACAGCTACAGTGTACTTACATATAATAAATAGATAAATCTTTAAAGAAATATGTTTTTAGGGAAGTTGGAAAATAGATTTTATATGACAGTATACTCTGGTTAATACTGCATTCTTTAACTTTTTAACTGCAAGTGTTTGTGTGTGTGTGTGTGTGTATGTGTGTGTGTGTGTGTGTGTGTGTGTGTGTATGTGTAGTTTTTATATGTGTATATATGCATGTATTTTATGAGGTCCCTAAAACTGCAGTTGGACTTTGAAGGTGTTCAAGAATATTTGTTACATAAGGAGAAAAGTACCTATTGGATGAAAGCAAGCATGTATTGTTACAAATAAAATACAACTTACAAACAGATTGAAGACCACATATTTCAGGCAAAAATAAAGTAAGCATGCGACAAGTACTTATTACATGCTCAGTGATGGAACCAGAGAGATACTGAAGTTAAAGAACTTACCGAAAAGAATTTGGACTTAAAATCATTCATCAGACAAAACATATTTATAGTCCATATATATGAATTTATATTCCACAAATAGAAACCACACATATGACTGTCTTTCTTAAGATTAACTTTTACTCCAACAGAATTGTAAAATAACTCAGTTGAACAAAAGTAGGCAAACATGTTTCTCCAGTTGCCCTCCAGTGGAGTAATGGCTAAAGAAAATGTGGTCTGTCTATGCAATAGAGTACTGATCGGCATAGACAAGAATGAAAGAAAGGAAGGAAGAAGAGAGAGAGAGAGAGAGAGAGAGAGAGAGAGAGAGAGAGAGAGAGAGAAGAAACCCTGTGTTTACAGGTGCATGATGGAAATGAAAGCTGTGACGCTCCATTAGGTAACGCAGACACAGAAAGACAAACACCACATGCTGTTGCCCATCTGAGGAAACACATATGCCAGTCTCCTGGAAAAAGGATCAGAATAGGGGAGAGTGTGTGAAGATTTGTCAACAGGGAACACAGGTCACACAGGGAGGAGCTCTGAAGCTGCTTTACACTCCGGTCAGCAGCACACTGTACAGTTCACAACGGGAAGAGAACAGCAATTCCCAGCACAGACATGACGGAGGGTTGAGGAGGGAGAGGAAACATCCTGACCATTACATAGTGAACGTGGACTCTGATACATCATGCTGTATCACCCATAAGCATCAGAAATATGTGCCAATATGTGCCAATTTAAAGCAAAAAGAAGGTTATAGAACAGGGGAAAAAAGGAAATAAAACTATGAGAGATGACACATTGTTGTTTTCAACCTTTAGTAAGATATTACATTTGACTATTAATATTATGGCATGTTACCGTATCTGATGTTTTTCCTGAGTGGGTAGATTAATATTTTCAGTCATAAGATTTACATGGTTTTTTTCTCCTAAAGATAGTGATTATGAAACTGACATTTTTTTTCCAAAACAGGATTTTAAGGGCTGCATATTTTATTATAGGCTTGCATAATTATGAATTTATAAATTTTTGCCATTTTGGGTTGTTCACATTCTGTTTTCAGTGTTACTAACATTATATTTATTAATTATATTAACTTCCCCAAAACCAGCCCAGCCTACCCCCAACAGTCAGCCCCACCTCTCCTCATTATCATATCCTGGCCTGAACCTCTGCCCAAAGCCTGCTGCCCCACCAAAGGCTGCATGGGTACCCAGGCCCCCAAAAGACCCTCTGTATAACTAGAGGCCACCCTGGCAATCAGAAGCCTAGTGCTCAACAGGGGTAGAAACCCTCTACTCAGCCACAGGTCACTCTGGCTAGAAGACCAGAGAGAAAACAGAAATCAAAGAACAAAATACCACCCAACAAGGATAAATGCAGAAATCTGGCAGTTAGATGTGTGGGTCACCCCAAACTCAGATGCCTAGCTGCCAATGTAAGAACACAATCAACAATAGCCAGGGCTAAATGTCACCACCAGAACTCAGTCATCCTACCACAAGTAAGCCCTGAATATTCCATCCAACACAGCTGAAGCACAACACTATGACCTTAAACCAACTTTATAAAGATGATAGCAGTCCTTAAGGAGGAAACAAGTAAATTCCTTAAAGAAGTTAAAGACAAAACAAAAACTTGGAGGAAATTAATAAAGCCTTTAAAGAAAGCCAGGAAAAAACAAACAGTTGACAGAAACTAAAAAAAGTTGTCAAGACCTAAAAATGGAAGTAGAAACAAAGAAAACACAAGCTGAGGAAATTCTGGAAATGGAATATCTAGGTAAGCAAACAGGCCTACAGACAAAGGCATCAACCACAGAATACAGAGATGGAAGAAAGAATCTCAGGCATTGAAGATACCATAAAAGAAATAGGTATATTAGTCAAAAAACCCTTAAATCTAAAAATTAATGATACAAAACATCAAGGAAATCTGGAACACAATGAAAAGACCAAACATAAGCAAAATAAGAATAGAAGAAGGGAGAGGAGGAGGAAGGGAGGAGGAGAAGGTGGAAGGAGGAGGAGGGGAAGGAGGAGGAGGGGGAGGAGGAGGAGGGGGA
>NW_022196905.1:94087881-94107792 GCF_008632895.1 Mastomys coucha
GAAGGAGGAGGAGGGGAAGGAGGAGGAGGGGAAGGAGGAGGAGGGGAAGGAGGAGGAGGGGAAGGAGGAGGAGGGGAAGAAGGAAGGGGAGGGGAAGAGAAGAAGAAGAAGAGGAGGAGGAAGAAGAAGAATCCAAGCTCAAAGACACAGAAAATATTTCTAACCTAAAGAAAGAGATGCTTATAAAGGTACAAAAGCTTACAGAACACCAAATAGATTGGACTGGAAATGTAAGTTCCCTCACCACATAATAAGCAAAACACTAAACACACAGAACAGAGAAAAAATATTAAAAGCTGTAAGGGGAAAAGGCCAAGTAACATATACAGGCAGACTTATTAGAGTTACATCTGAGTTCTCAGTCAAGATTCTAAAAGCCAGAAGGACTTGAACCGATGTCCTGCAGACTCTAAGAGACCACAGATGTCAGCCCACACTACTACACTTAGCAAAACTTTCAATCACCATAGATAAAGAAAACAGATATTTCATGATAAGTATTCATGATTTGTCCACAAGTCCAGCCCTACAGAAGGTACTAGAAGGAAAACTCCAACACAAGATGGTTAACTACACTCACAAAAATGCAGGCAATAAATAATCTCACACCAGCAAGATCCAAAAAAGGGAAACACACACACATACTACCACCACACCAGCAACAACAACAAAAAAAAACAGGAACTAACAATCATTGGTAATTGATAGCTATCAATATTAGTGGACTGAATTCCCCAATAAATAGACACAGACTAACAGGTTGAATGTGAAAATAGGATCCATCCTTTTGCTGCATACAAGAAACACAAATCAATATCAAAGATAGCTATTATCTCAGAGTAAGAGATTGGAAAAAGATTTTCCAAGCAAATGGACCCAAGAGACAAACTGCTATAGCTATTCTAGTATCAAACAAAATAGACTTCAAACAGCTGGGCAGTGGTGGCGCACACCTTTAATCCCAGCACTTGGGAGGCAGAGGCAGGCGGATTTCTGAGTTCGAGGCCAGCCTGGTCTACAGAGTGCGTTCCAGGACAGCCAGGGCTACACAGAGAAACCCTGTCTCGAAAAACAAACCAAAACCAAAACAAAACAAAACAAGACTTCAAACCAAAGTTAATCAAAAGAGATGAGGAAGGACACTTCACACTTAACAAATAAAAAGTCAACCAAAATAATTTTTTAATTCTTAACATCTATGCTTCTAACACGTTTGTAAAGCCAACACTATTAAAGCTTAAATCAAACATTGACTCTTACACATTGGTAGTGGGAGTCTTCAAATACCCCACTCTTATCAATGGACAGGTCATTTAGACAAAAACTAAACAGAGAAATGTTAGAACTAAAAGACATTATGAACCAAATAGATATCTAAATTGATATCTATAGAACATTTCACCCAAACACAAAAGAATGTACCTTCTTCTCAGCACCTCATGATGCATTCTGTTGCAGGATTTTCCCTGTCCAATCACATTAGGGCAGTGAGAAGCTTGTTATTGGACAGGAAAAGGGAGGTGGAGTGAGGAATTGAGACAGAGAGAGTGGTCTCAGGAGGAGGGAGAGAACCAGAATGGAGGCCAACAAGTGGTGTTATCAAAAGGTTAGAATAATTGGGTTAAAGCTTTATCATTATCAACTGGCTCTGAAATTACTGTATTGGCATCTTGTAAATTGTGATTAAATTAATATATAAATCTAATTGGTTAACTATAATCTTAAGAGTCTTGTTTCTTCCAGGTAATTAGGTGTTGAGACAGCTAACCAGGGGTGTGTTACATGGAAGCAAGAGGAATTCAGGGCCCCAGTCTTAGAGATGGCCAGGCGGGAGCTCTGTGGCCTCACTGGTGAGTTGGCTGGCTTAGAAACCAAGCAAGTGGCACAAGGACTAGCTCCAGAGAGTTGTTGGTGGCAGGAGCACAGGAGCATCACCTGGCCCTGCTAAGAGTTGGTCAGTTCATTTTTAAATACTTCCCACAACAGCATTCTCCAAAATTGACCACATATGCTGCCATAAAACAAGTCTCAAGAGAATAAGAAAATTGAAATAATCCCCTGCATCCTATCAGACTACCATGCATTAAAGCTGGATTTCAACAATAGAAATACAGAAAGCCTACAAACTCATGGAAACTGAACAGCTGGCTACTAAATGAATACTGGGTCAAGGTAGAAAGAAGGAAAGAAAGAAAGAAAGAAAGAAAGAAAGAAAGAAAGAAAGAAAGAAAGAAAGAAAGGAAGGAAGAAAGGAAGGAAGAAAGAAAGGAAGGAAGGAAGAGAGTGAGAGAGAGAGAAAGAAAGGAAAGAAAGGAAGGAAGAAAAGTTAATTAAAGACTTCTTAGAATTCAATGAAAATGAAAACATAAGTGTGCTAAGAGGAAGATTCGTAGCACTAAAGGCCTACATAAAGAAACCGGAGAGATCTCATGCTACCAACTTAACAACACACCTGACAGCTCTAGAACAAATAGAAGCAAGCTCACCCAAAAGGATGGCAGGAAATAATCAAACTGAGGGATGAAATCAATGAAATGGAAACAAGGAGAATAATACAAAGAATCAATAAAACAGAGTTGTTTCTTTGAAAAAAAAAAAAAAAACAAGACAGACAAGCCCTTACCAAATTAACTAAAAGACAGAGAGAGAATATTCAAATCAACAAACTCAGAAGTGAAAATGGGGACATAACAAGAGACACTGAAGAAATCCAAAGAATCATTAGGCCATACTTTAAAAACCTGTACTTTGCCAAATTGGAAAATCTAATAAAAATGGATACTTTTCTGGATAGATAACACTTACCAAAGTTGAATCAAAATCAGATAAATAGTTTAAATAGTCCTATAACCACTAAGGAAATAGAAGCAGTCATTAAAAAGTCCCCCCCCCAAAATAAGAGCCAGACATTTTAGCACAGATTTCTACCCGAATTTCAAAGAACAGCTAAGCCAATACTCTTCAAATTATTCCACAAAAATAGGAACAAAAGAAACATTGCCAAATTCATTTTATGAGTCCACAGTTACCCTGATACTAAAACCATACAATGATTTGACAAAGAAAATTATGGACCAACTTCCCACATGAACATAGATGCAAAAATAATAAAATACTCACAAACCAAATTCAAGAACACATCAAAATGATTATCCACTATGATCAAGTAAGCTTCATACCAGAGATGCAGGGATGGCTCAACATACAAAAAAAAAAAATCTGTCAATATAATTTTCCATATAAACAAACTGAAAGAAAAAGAAAGCACATTGTCATCTCATTAGATGCTGAAGAAATGAAGAAATCTTTGACAAAATCCAACAGCCCTTTATGATAAAAGTTTTGGAGAAATTATGGATAGAAAGAGCATACCTAAACATAGTAAGGTCAATTTACAGAAAGCTAATAGCCAACATAAAATTAAACAAAGAGAAAGACAAAGCAATGCCACTCAAATCAGGGACAAGACAAGGCTGTCCACTCTCTTAATATCTGCTCAATATAACAACTGAAGTTCTAACTGGAACAACAAGACAACTAAAGAGGTCAAGGGGATACAAAGTAGAAAGGAAGAAGTCAAAGTATCACTATTTGTGGATGATCTGATACTATACATAAGTGACCCCAAAAATTCTATCAGGTAATTCCTACAGCTGATACAAACCCTTTTCATAAAGTGGATGCATACAAGATTAACTAAGAAAAAAAATCAGCAGTCCTCTTATACACAAATAACAAATGGGATAAGGAAGAAATCAGGGAAATAACACCTTCACAATAGCCATAGATAATATAAAATATCTTGAGATAACCCTAACCAACCAAGTGAAAGGCCTGTATGACAAGAATTTAGTCTTTGAAAAAAAAAGTTGAGGAAGATATCAGAAGATAGAAAGATCCCTCATGCTCATGGATAGATAAAATTGAATTAACACAGTAGAGATAGCTGTCCTACCAAAAAACAACTTACAGATTCAATACAATCTCCATCAAAATTTCAACACAATTCTTTACAGACCTTGAAAGAACAATAACCAACTTCATATGGAAAAACAGCATGGATCTTTCTGGGAAGGGGAAATAGAATGGAATTTGCAGGTGGGCTGGGGATAAGTGGGATGGGAAAAGGGGAGTCTGGGCCAGGAGAGAGGGGATGGCAGGAGAGTGTCCTGGGAGTAGGGGGCATTCAAGGAGCAGTGTAGAAAGAAACCCAGCTTTGTAAAAACTCCCTGTTATCTACAAGAGTGGCCTTAGCAAAGTCTCTTAGCAGTGGGGGATACAGAGCCAGAACCAGCCATCTTTTATAACCAGGCAAATCTCCCAGGAGTGAGACTGGGAAATCAACCCACAAAACCTTCAACCTACAAGACATCCTGCCTGTTCCATGTGCTGGGGCAAGGGGGCTCAGAAGTTATAGGAGTGGCCAATCAGTGACTGGTCCAACTTGAGGCCCCACATTGTAAGAGGGAGCCCATGTCTGACACTGCATGGATAGCCAGGAACCAGAGACTGGGCAGTTCAGATACCCTATGTCTGGAAAGAAAAAATGTCAGCGAAATGATTTCTAATGATATTATGCTAGACTCATAGATCAGAGCCTAGTCCAGTTGTCATCAGAGAGGCATTGTCCAGCAACCAATGGGAGCAGATGCAGAGACCCACAGCCAAGTAGATGAAATCAGGGAACCCCCGCAGAAGGGGCGGGGAAAGGATTGCAGGAATGAGGTTGAGGTTACCAAGAGAACAAGGCCAACAGAATCAACTAAGCAGGGTTCAGAGGGTCTCACAAAGGCTGAAGCAAGCAAAGAGACCTTGTATGGGTCTGAGCTAGGTACTCTGTATTATGGTTGTGTAGCTTGCTGTTCTTGTAGGACTCCTAACAGTGGGAGTAATACGGTATCTCTGAAATGTTTTGCCTGTCCTTGGACCTTTTCCTTCCTACTGGATTACCTCATCCAGCCTTGATATAAGGATTTGTGCCCATTCTCATTGTAATTTCTTTTTAAAAAAATTTATTTATTATTATAAATAAGTACACTGTAGCTGTCTTCAGACACACCAGGGGCATCGGATCTCATTACGGGTGGTTGTAAGCCACCACGCGGTTGCTGGGATTTGAACTCAGGACCTTTGGAAGAGCAATCGGTGCTCTTATCTGCTGAGCCATCCTTCCAGCCCCCTCATTGTAATTTCTTATACCATGTTTGTTTGATATTTCTGAGAAGTCTCCTTCTCCTTCTCCTTCTTCTCCTCCTCCTCCTCCTCCTCCCTCTCCTCCTCCTCCTCCTCCTCCTCCTCCTCCTCCTCCTCCTCCTCCTCCTCCTCCTCCTCCTTCTTCCTCTTTTTAAGGGAAATAGAGGGGAAGTGGATCTGGGGTCAGAGGAGTGGGAGGAGTGGAGTGGAGGTAGTGGAAACTGTGGTTGGGATGTAATGCAAAAATTAAAATAAAAAATAAAATAATAAACACAGAAAAGGAATTTTAAAAGGTGCACTTATATAGTGAGCCTCCTGGGCATGCCCAAATGCCACTGGAAAGACAGCTAGAAACCTCTTTTGTCTGTTTTCATAACTTGGTCAATTTTTCCTCCCCTTGACATGTTCATGATCATTATTTGCATTTTGAAACATATTTGAAACACCTTTCTAAGTATTTGCCAATGACCCCATAGACCTGAATAATTCTTCAATGTACACAATGAATACAGTGAAATAACACATAGATACTAGTCACTCTTCCTCTTGACAAAATTGCCAGGCGGCAAGGCAAAGTTGATCTGCTTTCCTGGTGAGGACAACTCCAAACGTTCACCTTCTGGAAATCTCTGAAAAGCCTTATATAAAATGTTTTTACAGCATCACTAATCTCTTCCTTAAACATACTGAAAATAACTTGACAAAACCTAATAAGAGCAAATTTGTTCTCTAAGCACAGCGATAAAGTACTTATGAGCTGTACCAAATGTTGCTGAAGTGTGTGGAGGAATTTTAATCCAGCATCACTGGCTGCTCTGGCAAGGGATCACATCTGGCAGGAATCCAGACATGCCCTGTATTACAGTATGAGCTGTTTGAAATATAGACACGCCCTTAGTACACACTTTTAATCTCTAACAGTGAAGTAAGGTTAGTTTGTAGAAGAAGCAGCCATATTCGAAAGTAATGTCTAATTGAGGGGCAGAAAAAATGATGAGTCAGAGAAAAATTTGACAGAATGGATCAGAGATAGGATCCAACCATACACCCAACTCCCAGGAAAACAGCAGAGCCAGAGAGGCTACTTAAGATAGAGAAGCTGGAGATGGGAAGACAATGTGGTGTGTGGTTCGTATGTATGGCAGTTTTACCAGGACAGTTTTACAGAGACAGGTTACAGAGAGAGCAAACTAGACATGGGGAAAAACAGAATGAGCCAAAGAATGAGAACGAGCCAGAAGATTAGAACATATTGCCAAAGTTAGTAAGAGGCCAGGCAAAGCAATTTAGTCAGAAGCCAAAGCCAGATTGAACCAGTCAGTTTGGAAGGTTAAGTCTAACCTTCTACAGAGGGTAGAAGTTTCCAGGCCTAGGCTTCGGGATAGTTAGTACAGAGAAGCAAACGCTCTGGGCTCAGCCCAAGCCATGCATTCCCACAGCTTGGGTACGGCTCTCATCACTTCATCAGTTTAAGTCAGGGTAGTTAACAAAAGTGAGAAGCAAAACAAAGCAAGAACCAATGGAAACTCTTCAAAGCTTAGCAGTCATTGCTGTTCTTCCCAGTGACTCATTGGTTTTGGCTTTAGTCTCTTCCTAAGTGTCTGGAGTCCACACTGGAGTGTCTGGAGTCCACACTGGAGTGTCTGGGTCCTTTTAGCAGCAAAACACATCACACTGTGAATAAGTAAATTACTGTTATGGAGCTAGATGAGTATTTGGGTTATTAATGTTGGGTTGAGGAGAAAGAAATCAGTAAAATCTATAAAATATGGCCAGATATTTTTAGTGGATAAAACTGTGTGAGGAAAATAGGGCTACCAGATGACAGGTTATATAAAAAAATGTATGATGTAGATATGTTTTGTAATGTGCAAGAATAAAACATTCACCAATGCAGTATTTTTTTTAAAGATTTATTTTTAATTTTTCATATGTTTGCATATCTCTGTGTGGGTATGTATGCTGTACAGGTGCTTGCAAAGGACCCAAGAGGTTATTGGATCCCTTAGAGATGGAGATAGAGGCTATGGGGAGCTGTCTCATGTGAGTGCTGGGAAGCCCCTTCACTACTGAGCTGGTTTTCCAGCCATTGACGTAGTACTTTTTTAACATGATGATGATGACTATATTTTCCCAACCAAAGCTAAGCTTTTATATTATCTAAATGAGGATTTTTTTGGTGAATGATAAGATATCGATGTGAAAGTTTGTCAATATTGTAAAAAACCTTAATCATGTATACTTACACATTTAATGAACAGGTTGTATTTTTTTAAATGTGCATAATTAGAACACTCTGGAAAAAATCCAAGATTTGTGATCTTCCTACCCAACTCCCAACAGTAATCCAACTTGACAATGCTTTATTTGAATGGCTCAGTAAAAATCATCATTTTGAGATTGTACCACGATTTCATGTTCTGTATTAGGTTTCCAATGACATGAGAAAATCAAGTTAAAAGTAGGAATGAATGATTTCCCCCTCACAGTTTCAGAGATTTCTGCCAATGGTGGCTTAGCCTCTTGCTTTAGGCCTATGAGGAGGAAAGCATCATGGGGAATGCAGGAAGAACCTGCTCCTTGCTGTCTGGTGTTTGAGAAGGGGCAGGGAAGGAGAGAGGAAGGAATGAAGAGAAACAAAATAGAGGAAGGAGAGGGAAGCAAGGAAGGAAATAAGGAAGAAGAGGAAGAGGAAGAGGAAGAAAAGGAGGATTAGGGGGGAGGGGGAGGAGGAGGAGGAGGAGAAAGAAGGGCTGTGGTCTCAGAGCACGGTCCCAGTGATCTGACATCCTTCTATTGGCCCCCTCTTCTAAAGGCTCCACCATCTACCAACAACACCAGAGACTGCCAATCAAGCCTTTGACACACAACAGACCTTCGAGAGAGAGTCTGAATACAAATCAGAGTGATGGCTAACAGGATGGTGGTGGAGTATTTTCTTAAGGGGATCAACCAGGGTCAGTTTCTCTCTGAACTTAGGAACCTCGTTACCTGTGGATTCCAGCAGCTTGTTGAACAAGAGCTAATTGAGTTAGTCTGCAGAAATTTGTTGACTCAGCCCTGAATTTGTTTGTATTTGGCTCTACTTTTGCATTTGTTGTTTGTTTAGTTTTGTTTTTGGGAACAGCATCTCAATCATTTGTGTTCCAGGCTGGCCTGGAATTATGAATTAATTGCTTGGGCAACACACAGTGAGCCTCCTGTCTAAGCATCCCAGGTGCTAGGATTGTGTGTCCTAGCCAGGTGTGTCCATGCCTGGCTGTGATCCAGGCTTTCCAACAGCAGTTCTTAGTTTTCTAGTTTCCAGAAGACATAAGTCCACCTGCATTGGAAGAGCAAACCGCTTGACCACACGGTATCAGAGGCATGTACATATCCACTGTTTTGTGCTTATTTAAAAGCACGAAACTTTTATTTCTGCTTAAAGTGTGCTCTTGCCAGTTGTCAAAGGAAAGTCATGATTAAGTACATCATCCTTTAAAATTATAAACTGTAAATGTTTAGAAACTGTCTGCCATGTATTTGCAAAGAAGTCACCAGCACATGCTCTTCCTAGGAAGGTGGGAAGTAGCGAGGGACATAAATGTAAGATATTCCAGTTGGCACACTGTGTACTCAGACACAACTGGTTCCGGTTAGTGAAGCTCTGTTTGACCTCCGTCTGTCCCTCTCGGGGACAGGGCAGGCATTCTTTATACTTTGTTTGCAAGGTCACCCTAGCTGGTGTTTCACTTTCTAACTGCCCCACTCAAACACGGTTAGTACATCCTTCCTTCAAGGTCATCTGGGGTGTGGCAGTGGGTTTAGCAATCGATCAGATATTGTTCTCTTTGAGAAATATGGATTTTAAGAATATGGAAAATAACAGGTCGCACTCACGTGCTCCTCTTCTTTGCGCAGGCATGCTCTCCAAAGTGTACATATACTAGCCAGTTTATTCTTCATAAAGATGGTGAAGGGAGTGATGGTTCCATTTTATTAAACATGTAGACACTTGAGTACAGAGAGAGCTTAGCTATTCAGTCAAAGCTGGGGATGGGGCAGAGCTAGGATTTGCACTCACACAGTTTTTACAACAAAGACATGCACATAGTCACTCTTACAGTGTATATTTAAAAATGTAAAACATTTATCTTTGCTCACAATGCATACTTTCTAGCAACTGTGAGAAGAAACTCACAGTTAAGTAGCCCACCCTTTAAAAGCACCCTTCCTGCTTGTAACATTTGCCATGTCTTACAGGTGGAGCAGAGGAAGTGAAATGGTGTGTGTCATCTAAAGAGCTATCACCTGTTTCTGCTATTGTGTATTTGTTCACCTGAACCAGGCAGAATTTGAATTAGAGACCTGTAGCTGTCAAACTTGGTATGTCACACACTCTTCATTCCAGCATGAGGGGAGGCTGAGGAAGGAGATTAGACTTTTTGACTAGCAAGAGCTGCATAGTGAGTTCAAGTTCTGCCTGGGTTTCATAGTGAGTTTCTGTCTCAAAAACGGCAACGACAAAACACACACACACACACACACACACACATGCACACACACATGCACATACATACCCTACCCCCTACCTCTCCACCCTCTCACCTCCCCAATTCCCATACACCCATCCCCTTTGCCCTCCTACATACCTACATATACTCTCCCCAGCCCCTCCAACCTCCCCACCATACCACACCCCGTCCCACACACCTACACCCCCACCATTCCCTCTCACCCTCACCCTTAGGTGTCAACACAGAATCTCTGGAAGCCCTATCACCCTGACTTTTTTCCTCTGACCTTTTTCTTGGAACACGGGAATCATTGTAACATTTGCCATGTCTTACAGGTGGAGCAGAGGAAGTGAAATGGTGTGTGTCAAGAGGCTCTATAATGTGTTACTCTTTGGATGGGTGAGGTGGTTAGGGTGTGCCTTTAGCTATGTTTGATGAGCACGCTGGTAACTGGGGTCAAAGCTTGAAGACCCCGAGCTCTCTATGCTCCTAAGCACCCATTGCACCTACCCTTGGGATTTCACTGTAGCACCACACCCCTGACTCCTGTTTTCCTGAACAGTTTACTTAAGTAAGAGTGTTGTGAACATCGATTACCCTTCAAGACTTTCCCCGAAGATGCTTCATTGACAGGCCTAAATCAGAGTTGGTCTGTTTTTACTAATTTATTTTACCTTTTTATTTTTGAGATTGTATTTTATTTCTCCCTTCCCTTCCTCCTTCCAAACCTTCCCAAAGCCCTGCTTTTCTTCAAATTCACTGCCTCCTTTTCTTTACTAGTTATTATTGCATGCAATATATGCCTTTGTAGATACATAAATATTTTTAAATATAACCTGTCCAATCCATGTAATGTTAATTTTCAGGGCTGGCTGTTTGGCAGCGGACAGGCAATTGATGGACTCTTTCCTGGGGAGGACTCTTCCCTGGGGAGGACTCTTTCTTGGGGAGGACCACCTCTCCTGCTCCCAGTTTTACTTAGTTACCTGTCATTCTCTCTGTAGGGCTTAAGGCTTTTCCCTGTGCTGTATGGTATGGCGTGTTTGTTGGTAATGTCCTTATTCAGCTCATGTTTGGACAGTCATGTTTGGACAGTCACATGGATGTAGCTTCTGGTGTTACTAGGAGACACTATCTCAGGGAAACTTCCTGAGCTCTGGCTCTTAGTTTTTCTGCTCCTCTCCCATCATGTCCCTGAGCATGAAGTAGAATTGTTTTATAGATGTGTCCATTGTGACAGGGCTCTAAGATTCTCCATTCCTGACTGGTTGTGTTTTCCTGTAGTGATTTTGTTTGGTTGCAGAGAGACATATTTTTGATGAAGGGTGAAAGCTACACCTATCTGTGGGTATAAAGACATGTGTTTGTAGGTTATTGTTAAAGATTATGCTGGTTTAATCAGTCAGTGGTTGTGGGTGCTCCCCCAATAACCTTGATTTCACTAGCACTGATTAATCAGGTAGGTTTTCAGCACCAGGCATGGAATCTCTCTTGTTGCATTCTTAAATCCAAATAGAGGGCAGTTGGTTACTGCCAAGCTAGGTGTGCCACTAGCGCACCGGTTGGGTGGTTACTGATGTAGTTCATGGGTATCAGAGCAGGGTAGGACTGTTGTCTTTCTTCTTAGAGAGAGGCTAAATGGTGCATTTTGATGCCTCCTTCTCAGGGAGGAACTATTCAATTCAGTTTTAGCTAGGGTCTCTGGGCCTTCTTTCTGAAGTACATGATATCTTCAGCAATAGGGACTTACTTCCCTTCTACCTCTAGGGGTAACTTAGGGCAAAAGTGATGGACTATATAGTTTGGGGGTCTCTTAGACAGCCCTGGCCAACTGTTACCTTCCCTCTTCACTTCAGCCATCCAACTTCTGGCAGCCTCTCTTTGGGGGCTAACACCTGGGAGTTAAGACAGATGCTCTCTGTTGACTGTTGATTCGTCTTTGAAGAAGCCGCCTGAGCACACCCACTGCCTGAGTACACCAGCCAACCACCTGAAGATCTTCTGAACCTGGGGACTTTGGCTCCTGAACCTTCTTTGCAATATAATCTAGAGATTTGGTTTCAGTTTCTCCTGTCACTATAAAAACCCTGGCTTATTCTCAGTAAAGTGGAGCCTTGATTAGGAAGTAATTTGGCTTTGTGTCTTCTCTTTGCATTTCAAACCCTCTATTTCAAGTCCTTTATTCCCTCCTGGCTGAGAGAACCCAGTTTGTGAAACTGCAGGCAGTTTTAGCCAACAACTCAAAAGAGGGCTTCTCCTGTCAGATATTGGGGTTTTCTTCAGTGGTCTACTGCCATGAAGAGATGCCATGACCATGACGTCTCTTATAAGAGAAAGAACTGAATTGGGGTTTGCTTGCCATTTCCGAGGTTTAATCCATTATCATCATGGTGGGAAGCATGGTGGCATGCAGGCAGATATGGTGCTGGAGCAAGTAGCTCAGAGTACTGCAGGTGGATCAGCAGACAACAGGAAGAGGAGAGAGCCACTGGGCCTGGCTTGGGTCCTTGAAACCTCAAAGCCCAGTGATATACTTCCTCCAACAAGACCACACTTTCAAGTAATATAGCTCCCAGGTGATCAAGCATTCAAATCTAAGAGCCTGTGGGTGGCCATTCTTTTGGAAAGGCTTTTGAAGGGATCACTGTCAGCATAGAGGAGAAAAGTTCATTTAAAAAAAAATATATATATATACATATACATATATATTTAGATACTGAATTACATGCATTATGTTTCTTTTCTTTCTTTAGTGAGAAGTTAATCATATGATTTCCTGTGTCATTTTTAGCCACCTACATTGTTATTTAACCCTCCCTCGCCCGTGTTTACCTCCTTCTCTCTTAAATCGGAAATACTAACCTCCATCTTATAGAGAGAGCTGAAGAGGACAGTGGAGGAAGTCAGGCTGAGCCACAGAAGCTATAGGAAGGGTATCTAGGCAACCAGAAGCACTGGGCAAGGCAGAGTTTTTCTTCCCTTGGCAAGCTAGGAATGGCACAGCCAAGTACCTCAGAACCTTTATTGTGGAAAGCAAGCTCAAATTCCCACCTAAGAGGGGGACTTGCCTCAGTCTGGAAACCTTGGGCGGCAGTTCTAGGAGGAGCAGTAGTAGGTGTCTGGCTCTCCTGCTCCTGTCATTGTAAGCGATGGGGTAAGTTAAACCCAAACTAAGATACCATATGCCGGGCGGTGGTAGTGCATGTCTTTAATCCCAGCACTTGGGAGGCAGAGGAAGGTGGACTTCTGAGTCTGAGGCCAGCCTGGTCTACAGACTGAGTTCCAGGACAGCCAGGGCTACACAGAGAAACCCTGTCTTGAAAAACCCAGTCTCAAAAAAAAAAAAAAAAAAGCTACCATATAACTAACAAACTAAGACACCATACAAATAACAAAGATAGATACCCTATAAATAACAAACTAAGATAGATACCATATAAACAGCCACATCACTCCTTGTCTCCACACTCCCCAGCAAATCTCTTGCTAAGAGCTAAGAAATTCCAAGCCCACTGTAGTGGAAACTCTTCAAACTAGCCAAAAAAGTGTGTCTTGGTCCAGTGTCTCCCAAGTCCCCTGGGATTCCTGGAGCCCTCTGGCAGGTCAAACTGTAGCAAGACTGACAGGTGAGGCTTGGGAATCGTTACATGTCAGATGTGTGTCCTCAACCACAGATATGTGAAGAAGAATGAAAGATGAAAAGAAAAAGGGGGAGAAGACACTGAGAAAAGTCTGCAAACATAGGGTATAATGAAGCCAGTGATGGTGAATGCATTCTAAGTAAAATATAAAATCATTACTACAACTTTTGTTGTTGTTATTTTTGGTTTTTTCGAGACAGGGTTTCTCTGTGTAGCCCTGGCTGTCCTGGAACTCACTCTGTAGACCAGGCTGGCCCCAAACTCAGAAATCCACTAGAACTTCTTTCAATACATGTTAATCTCTTTTTACAGATAAAGTAAAAAATGAAGAAAAGTAGATACCTATTTGTATTAGCCAGAGTTTTTTTTTAGAGATACAGCATTGACTGAATGAATCTATCCATTATCTATCTGTCTGTCTATCTATTTAAATGAAATTTATTAGAGTTGGCTTACAGGTTGCATTCCGAATATTCCAACAATGCCTGTCCCCTGATGGAAAGTCCACCCATACGAAAGTCATTCAGACTGTGGGGCTGGAAGTCTCAGCTGGTCTTCAGTCTACCCAGGAATTCCAAAGAAGTGTGTTCTGATGCAGTGAAGAAAACGAACTTGCCATGGAGAGCAAGGACAAGCAAGCAGCTCACTTTTCCATGTTCTGTACAGAGGCTGCTACCATAGTGTGTGACCCAGATTGCAGGTGGGTCTTCCTACCTCAAATGACCCAGTCCAGAAAAATCCCTCAGCGTTTTAGTTAACTCCAGATGCAGTCAAGTTGGCAACCAAGAATAGCCACTGCACCATTTAAGTCAAAACATGAAACACAAAGCATAAACGCCAAATAATTTCCTATCCTATCAGGCTATACATCTCCATCCATTTGTTTCTTCATTCAGTTCTCCAACAAACACTGCTGACTGGCTGACTGGCTGAGGGTAGGGGCTGGCTCTGCGGCAAACCTGTGGTCAGGAAGGGTGGGAGCACGGTGATAGCTCTGCCCTGGCCCTCCTCCCCGGGAGGAGCACTACTTCTTCTGTTCCCCTCACAGACTTCTCTGGCTCCCACTTGCCTCTTTGGCAGGCAGGCCGACTTTCCTCCTCTCCCTGCAAAGGGAGAAGAAAGAGAAGGAAGAAAACAGAGGTTGTCTGTGGGAGGGAGAGAGCTACCCCCGTACCTCCCACCCCCACCCCTCCCCGTGTAGGAAAGGGGGAGAGTCTGACACTGTAACAGCTAAAAGGGAGGCCAACCTCCTTGTTTCTCCTTTTAGAGATGGGGACCTAGGCTTACCACTTACAAGAGACCACAGAGATAACTGGCACCACCAGGGTTAGAACACTGGCTCCTCAACTTCCTGGAAGAAAGTCAAAAGGAACCCTGGTCCTCCTTTCTGCTGGGTAGGATCAACAGCCAGAGTCAACCCACTTCAGCCTCTGTGGTTCCCCCCACCCCCAATCCACACGGTCACTTTTTCTTTCTATCCAGAAGTACTTTTTCTCTGGCCCTCCAAAAAAATGTAGATCAGTTGACCTAATTACTCGCAGTCTTCCGTTCCTCATGGAAAAAAATCACACCATGTCCATCTCATATCTCCCATTAGTTTTAAATGATATTTATCTATTTCTATGTGTGGGTGTCAGCGTGGAGATCAAAGGTCAGCTTTCTGGAGGCAGTTCTCTATGCCCATCATGTATGTAGGACTTGGGGACTGAATTCTGCTCATGAGGGTTGGCTGCAAGTTAGCTTTACCTGGGCCTGCTGTTTTTCACTGCATCCTACTTTGATGTTTGTTTTTGCTGGTTAGTTATTAGGATTTAAGAACAACATATTAGCCGGGCAGTGGTAGTGCACGCCTTTAATCCCAGCACTGGGGAGGCAGAGGCAGAGGCAGAGGCAGAGGCAGAGGCAGAGGCAGAGGCAGGCAGATTTCTGAGTTCGAGGCCAGCCTGGTTTACAGAGTGAGTTCCAGGACATCCAGAGAAACCCTGACTCGAAAAAAAACAAAAACAAAAACAAGAAAAGAACAACATATTACTTACGTTTAGTAATGTAATAAATTGTTGATTTATTACAATAAAGGTGGTCCTCTAGTTTGTGTGAATTAGGTGTGTGTGTGTGTGTGTGTCTTTGGCCTTTAAGGACCTTTAAGGACTAGTTTGCAAATATCTGTGAAGAAAACTAAGCACCTGCTAACAAGATTAGACTAGAATTATCGCAGATCCTGAGTCCATCCTGTTCCACCTTTAGCGTCCCAAGGTCCTTGTCTTTCAGAGAGGTAGTCGGCAGCAGCGGCCTAGGGCATCAAAGGCTGCCTGTGGACCCTAAGGTAGAAACGCTGTGAGACTCAAAACCCCAAGTTTCCCCAAGTACAGAACCTGGGTACGAGCTTGAAACTATTGGCCAACTCATCCCCAGGCACAGGCTGGAACGCCGAGCCAACGGGTCTGTCCTGCCCAGCAAGTTTCTGCTTGGGGACGCCTGCGACGCTCCGCCACGCCGCGGCGTGTCAAGCTGGGCCGAGTCTCTTCGAGGAGTCGGCTGAACTCTGCCTGACGTCCCTGAGCCGAGGAGGACGTCCCGGCGGCGCCCGGGCTCGTCCCCGCGTCCCTCAGTCCCCGGCTCGTCCCACGGCTCCAGCCGGGCGCGCACCTTTCCGAGCCCCCACCTGCGCAGGGAGCTGGGGCGGGGCCGGAGCGTGACGTCATCCCCAGGGGCGGGGCCTCGGGCACCGCAGTGCAGCGCGGAGGGGCGGGCGAGGCGGGGCCTGCGGCGCGTGACCGTGCTGCGGGAGCTCGGCGGCGGGAAGGCGGGCGGCCCGGCGGCCGGGCAGGCGAGCCGGGCGGCGCGGTCGCGAGGCGCGAGGGCGGGCCGGGCTGCTCCTCCGCCCCCTGGGGCCAGTGCGTCGAACCGCGCACCTGGCAACGGCGCCGCGTCCCCGCCCGCGCCGGTCCGCACCCCCTGCCGGCGGCCTCGAGCGCTCGCTCGTTGATGCCGTTCTGGGGGTGACCCGGCGCGGCTCCGCGGCGGCGGGGCGCTAGACGACGCCAGCCCAGCGACGCGGGAGCGGGACATGCTGGAGCTGCGGCACCGCGGGGGCTGCCCCGGCCCCGGGGGAGCGGGGGCGCCGCCACCCCGCGAGGGAGAGGCGGCCGGCGGCGACCACGAAACCGAGAGCACCAGCGACAAAGTGAGTGAGTGAGTGAGTGAGTGCTGCGGGGCCCGGGCCGCGCCTCTGGAGCGGGCTTGTCGCGGGGGGTCCTTAGCGTCCCACGCCCCGGGGCGTGCGCGGCCGGGGCAGCCGCTCCGGAACCGGACTGCACTCTAGCTTCTTTCCCCGCTCTCCTCACTCTGGGGTCAGGATGGAACCTGTCCCCGCAGGCGCTCTGGCTGTCTAGTGGCTGTCACCTCTCGCCTTTCCTCTGTAGGGCGACAAAGTTGGGAGTAAACTTAAGACGGGCACCTTGGGTCCTAGCGTGTCATTGGAGCCTGGCGCAGACCGGTTTCTGGAGCTCCTCCAAGCTGCGCTTTCGTTTCTCTGTTCTTTTTTCCGGTTGATAGATTTCGGAGGGTTGAGGCTTGTCATACATGGGGAACGTGTAAGTGCACCAGGTGTCCCATCCCTGGATTTCATTTAACCCGAACAGGCCGATTCCAGACTTTCAGCACCCCACCCCACCCCCGCTTTAAAATAGATGAACTTTGCTTCATATTTTAAAATATGCAGATATGTACTATCACTGTTATAGCTGAAGCAAGGGAAGAGTCAAGAGTTTAGGTGTGTTTTCTGATAAACTGGTGCCAGTAAGAGTGTAGGAGGAAAAAAAAATGAAGTTTTATGGCTGCATGGGCTTCAAGGTAGATTGTGGAATTGGGCCAGAGAATAGATTTGCTATATAAGTTTGTTTACAGAATTCCACTTCGCTTGAGAAACTCAAAACTTTTGAATCATTCTTGGAATTTCTTTTTTGTGGAGCGTGGTGTGGTGGTATCTGCCGTCATCCTAGCACTGGGGGTAGGTATGGAGGGAGGCAAAGACTGTCAAGATCACTCTCAGCTTTGTAGTAAGCTCAAAGTTGGCCCAGGTCTCAAACAAATAAACAAACAAACAAAGACGGACAACCCGAATGGACTTCCATGGCACAAGGTCAAGTTCCCTACTATGTCGTCTTTTGTGCTGTTCCCACGCTCTCTGGCAGTGTGACTGAGGTGAAGTTCCTCCCAAAACTTATATTGATGAACTTGGTGGAGCTTGAGTTACAAATCTGTGCCACAACAACATGATAGCAGTAAATACGTGATTTTAGGACCACAGCTTCTTTCCTGTTCTTGATGAGGTAAGGTAAGATGAGAGTCTGGGGAACATATGTGCCGAGGAATGACACAATATACTTTCCAACTGTGGAAGGTTGAAAAACTGAAAGCCATGGGGTAAGAGCAGCTCCGTGAAAAGTGCCTTGAAAACCAGACCCAAAATAGAATTAATTAGGTTGGGATTTTGTTTTAGCACTGGTATCCTTTAGAATCAAGGAACTACCAGCTTCCTCATGTCAACTTCCTTAACTGGAGGAAGCTAACGAGCTTTTATTAAGACAAAACATGTTCTGGAAACTGTGAACGGGCGCATACACTAGCATTTCAGCATATCATTTTATTTTTAAGCTCCACGATGCTGTTTATAATAGGAGCGGCTTCTGTGGTGTCTTGACTCATTAGGCTGATCCCTTGGTGACTTGCTTACCGGCTTGTTTGTTTATTTATAAATGGTGCGAGGCTGGCTGTCATTGAGTCGTTGATACACATCTCGGTGGATGTGGCTTTTCCAGATGCAGTGTGTGCATCTGCAACTGATTTTGTCAACGTTTCTTAGATGAGGGTGAGCGTGTTCAAACTGTGCTGAAATAGCTCCATGGTTCAAGGAGCCCTTGACTTTCAGAGCTTTCAGACATTGAGCCCCATCCTCCCTGAGTCCTTTCTTATCAGGGTGTGTATTTGAACACACCTATATTTCCAGGTCAAGGGCTATTTTTAAGTCAGCCGCCCGTTGGAGGCTGGTTAATATTTGGTCCATCGAAACTCTTTAAGTGTTATATGTTAAAGAGCCAGTTTTTTAAAAAAAGAAAAAAAAACCACCTTTAGAAATTAATGCAGGAAGTGAAGGAGTGCCTCACACTCCACTTACTCCACACTCATATGCCCTGCCATTCTGTAGTCTTTATAATGGTCTGGCTAATGTGACATATCTATTGTTCAGGACCCAGAGACTTCTACCCAGACAGGGCTCTCTAAGCTCCAGGGAATTAGCATGTGATAAAGTGCTTCTTCCCTGCAGGGGAACGATCTAGAACTTGAAATGCTAGAGTAGTACTTGACAGAGGACAAGGGCCCACCTCAGCCCACTACCCTGGATGGATAGGATGGATAGGATGTATGGACATATGGATGGTAGGAACCATGTATGGGCTGCATTCAGTAGTCAGCCATGTAGGCCTTGTTAGCATGGAGGGCCTGAATGATCGTGGAGACTGTAGAGGAAGCTCTAAGGTGGACATGAGTGTTGAACTCAGAAGTAAAGATGCTGGGGGAGTCAGTCAAGTGGACAGGGGTTAGGACTGGTTAGGGCTGGGTATTTTAGTCAGAAGGCAAGCAGAAGTGCCTCCCTACTCAGCGTTCTAGAGACAGAACTCAGAAATTAGAAATCCCAGACCATAAACTGCCTGGTTGGGAGGCGAGGTTGAACTTTTGAGAGCCTTGTGACCTTTGGTGTTCCTCTTTATTCACAGACTCTGGGAAGCTACCACACATGGCTGTGTCATTGGTTTAGTTATTGGTTTCCGATGAAGTAGCGTTTCATGTGGAGTCCTTGCTGACCTGGAACCCAGCTTCCTTCTGTCTTTGCCTCCCCAGTGCAGGCATTATGTGTGTGTCACTACACCAAGCTCCCCACTGGAAGAGCAGTGGTCTGGGAGGCCCTGGAAGGGAGAACCCGAGAAGGGTATTGTGGAGCCCTCCAGGGGAATTGATGGGGCTACTGGTCAATCTAGAGGAGATGGTGTCCAACACTGGAGAGAGCCCTGATGGTGGATGTCTGACTAGAGTGCACATGGTAAAACTCATGAAAGAGTGCCAGTGTTTGCAAAGAGTTAGGGATGTAAGGAGTACCCGAGTTACAGAGGGTCCTGGTTGCCCAGAAAGTGTTCTCAGAGGGGCTTTAGCCAAAGAGCTTAGTGGCTTTCTGTTGTGAAAGGGTGAGGAACGCAGGGTAGTAGCTGCTCTTGGGAAGTGGAAGGGGGTTCAGGAGGACCTTACCCTCAAGGCTCAGGCAGCCATGCAGAGGAAGAGGAGGTGCAGAGAGGTGAGAGCCAGAGGTGATAGATGAACAGAACCCATTAGAGTTGGAGGGAGCTCCCTCAGAGCCCACACAGCTCAGGCCAGAGGGGTTTCCAGCACTCAGGGTGAAGTGGGCAGTGCTCCTACCCCAAGAAACTATCTGCACCTGATACTTGGAAAGGGAAGGTCAGCTTTCTCCAATATAGTGTTATTAGGTATCTCAATCACACCCTAGGGCAGGCGGGGGGGGGGGGGGG
>NW_022196905.1:94107875-94111316 GCF_008632895.1 Mastomys coucha
GGAGGGTAGGGAGGTGGGGAAGACCTGAGAGGAGTGGGGGAGGGGAAACATGATCCAAATATATTGTATGCATTTATTTTCCATAAAAAAGGATGAAAGAAGACCTTTCCTGTTTTGGTGTGTGTGTGTGGTGTTCGTGGTGTTCGTGGTGTTCGTGGTGTTCGTGGAAAGAAGTCAGGGAGAGATGAGGTGCCCTAAGACACATGGTGGGTAGCCCCTAAGCACTAGCGGAACATGTGGAGAGCACAGGGGAGTGATACATAGGTACCAGGAAAGGAAGGAAGGATGCAGCAGGTGAGCAGGAGAGCAACTGAGGCCTGGGGGAAGGTGTGTCTTTCAATTCTAAGGCTTAGTTAGGATGGGGAACTCCCATGGCTAACTGTGTGGGGTTGTGGAGGCAGCCGGAAAGGATTTTGAGGAAGTTTAGTGTCTTCCAACTGAAGGAACTGCCCATCAGTGCTTCCTGTGGAGCCACCGAGGAGTTGCTGAGGAGCCACTGATGTGACATTCCCAAGTCCCCTCTTTGGGTCTGGAAGGAGCAGAGCCTTCCTGAGCAAGTGCGTTCAGGAAGGTAAGCTTTGCCACTGAAGTCACTTCGGAAGTTACAGATGTGTAGATGCTAAACTGTGGGACAGGAGGGTTGGTCTTTTGAAAGTCTTCTTTCCATATTTGGGATTTCTAAAGAACAGCTTTGTGTTACTGCATGTAGTTTTAAGTTTCAGGTCTTTAGTTTAAGCAACTCATCTTATTATCTTGAGAAATTTCCTGTGGAATATTATCAGCTGTCTATAAGCAATTATCTCTCTCTTCCACTAGAGTAGACTTTCTGATGCAAGCAATCAATACTGCAATCAGAAATACTGCACATTCTAAATGTACCAGGGAAAGGTGGGCATTTTATTTATTTAATTAAAAACATTTTTTTTGTTTACACTCTAGAGGTCTTTTATCTTTTGATAGCTGCCATGCTGTGGATTCACGAGGGATGGCCTCCAGCAGTGCAGACTTCTTTTCATTGGTTCTCGCCAAGTTGCTCCTCTAGGAGGAGGAGAGGGCTCTTCAGTTGAACCTGGTGTCTCTTTGCTTCCTTTTTTATCCTGGTCATTCTCCTTCACTAGTTAGTGATGCTCTCTGCTGTAGAGTGAGAGCTTACTATGGTCAGCAGTCATTGATGCCCTAGACAAGAATTGCTTTATGGTAACAGAGCCAGCAGCAGGCTGGGTAGTGTAGACTCTTCCTGTTTCATCATGGTGACATCTATGGGGCGTCCTTGTTAAGTAGCACCCAGGCTCACCCTTCTTGTCTCTAGAGGATACACCCCAGGGCTCTCCTTTCTCTCTGTATTGGTCTCTTTGGTGACTTTCTGGAAGATAGTCATCCTGGCTAGAAGAGAGTAGATCAGTCCTTTGGAAAATGATCATGTAAAGATATTATAATGATAATATTCAATAATAGAGTATATTTACTCTTTGTGTTTATATATTGACATATATAAATTTTTGTGAAATAGAGATTTATATATTCATAAATGATTCAGCTAAAAACATGGGTTGGCTGTGTCTATGTTCCCATAACTATTCTGTATTTGAAAAATACTATTTAAAAATATTTTAATTCAGTGCAAGGAAGCAGATCATTCAGGATCTATCTTCACACATTTTCTGAGGCTTGATCTAGTTTTGTGTCTTGGGAAAATGATTGTTTGCTGTCTCTAAGCAAGGCTCAGCTCAGACGCTGCCCGACAAGGCTGACATACACAACGAGCAAGGGTTGCTTGTCATAAAACCCCTGGTACAAAAGTTGCTGGGAGTCTCCTCTTTATGAGGGGACTCATGCCTTTAAACACAACTTTCTTAATATATAGAAATGCTTTTGATGACAGGACAGCTTTCCAGAGCCACTACTGTGCTCTGCCTCCTCAGCGTAACTGGCTCAAGGTCTTCTGCTCCTGTGCTGTCAGATTCTGGTCTCCTACATGCTGCGTCCTGGGCTCCAAGAGGACAGGGATTTGGGCTGTTCCTGAGGGGTGTTACCATTAGTGGTCTGGTAACTTTTCTTTAACCACAGAGAGATCAAAGTTATTGTTCTAGTAATTGTTATGTCTGCCTAAGAGTTTGTCAGAGCAAGATTTTTAAACTTTGTTTTAAACACAACATTGATGCACACAGAATGGAAGAGTCCAATGCTCTGTGAGGATCTTACTTATCTTAAATGTTTGTGAACCTGATGGTTGCTTCTTGGCTGTGGCCACTTTGTGATCCACCTGGCCCAGGGGGCACCAAACCTATTGTCATTAAGATGAGGGCTCTCTGACCTGCCATCCTCCTGTCCCAAGCAGGTCATTTCAGGTGGTGCTGTGGAGGAGTAAACATTTATTAAGCTCATCCTGGACTTGACATTTCACCTCAAGATGTAGAAACCCAGATGAGGAACATTATTAGACCTCAGGCTCTTTCCTGGTTGTGATTTTCATCTTCTTCCACCCACTTACAGTCAGGTGGAGACTTTTAGCCTCTGTATGGGATGGTGTACATGTAGAGTCCGGTGCGTGGAGGTGGAGTGGGGGTGGGGTCAGGTGCATGTGCTGCCCTTGGGTTCAGCCTGGAGCACTCCTGTTTGCAGGGACTGATAGGTACCGAATTCTGTAAATACAGGATTGATGCCTGGCACTCTGCAGCTACTCATCTGGGTGACTTTTTCCCCCCACTTAACCTGGTTGATTTAACACATATGTTTACATCCCCAAACAGTGTGTTGTTTAGTATTAAACATCATCAATATCCAGCCTGTATTTTTAAGTAATTACAAATATTTTGCTAAGTTTACTTTGCCCGATTGTGTGGGTATGCAAGTTCTGGGTAAACGGCTTGAAGGTCAGCTGCAGACATGCCGACGCTCACTGTGAGCAGAGCTACAGTCCTTCCCTTTCTCTTTTGCTTTCTTTTTGACACTGACATGTGTAGTCCAGGCTGGCTTTGAACTAGTTGTGTAACAAGAATGACCCTGAATTCAGATTCTCCTGCTTTTGCCTCCTGAATGCTGGGATTAATGCCTATCTAAGCATTTTTTTTTTTTTTTTTTTTTTTGGTTTTTGAGACAGGATTTCTCTGTATAGCCCTGGCTGTCCTGGAACTCACTCTGTAGACCAGGCTGGCTTCGAACTCAGAAATCCACCTGCCTCTGCCTCCCAAGTGCTGGGATTAAAGGCATGCGCCACCACTGCCCGGCAGCATGCATCTCTTAAAGATGGTTTCCTACATAGCTACAACACCATTACAAGTTTAGCAATTATCAAGTCTTATATAGCTGCTCACAATGGCACACAGTCATATTTCAACTAGCTGGGAGGTTGAAATGAGATGGTCACTAAGCCCAGGGGTACAGGACTAGTCTGGCCAGCCCAGGGGTGCAGGACTAGTCTGGCCAGCCCAGGGGTGCAGG
>NW_022196905.1:94111326-94116458 GCF_008632895.1 Mastomys coucha
TCTGGCCAGCCCAGGGGTGCAGGACTAGTCTGGCCAGCCCAGGGGTGCAGGACTAGTCTGATCAATGCAGATGCATCTTTAAAACCCACCTAATCCATAGTCTATCTTTCTTACTGTCCTCAATGCTTCTTCCAAAAGCTCCTCATCCCCTCCAGATCTGGATCCCAGCCAGTTCTCACCTCGCAGATAGTACTGGGAGTGGGAAAAGGTATTCTCAGTAGATCTGCTGGTTTTTATTTTCTGATGGACTAAGTGCTGAGAAAGCAGCAGCAGCGCCTCTGACAGAGCGGTCATAGGATCTCAGGTAAATTGCACCTTTGGTGCCATAATCGTAATTAGCGACTGAATGAAGCCCATCAAAGTTTCTCTGTCATCCTGTTCCTTAAGCCCTTCGGGGATCTTTAGTTCTAATTTGGATTTAAGACTTACATAAATGACACCATTAGACACAATGTAGTTTTAAGAATGATGTATCTCCAAGGGAAGGTTACAGTGTGCCCAAACTGCGGGGACATCTTAGAACAGACCTCGAGAGAAGGTGGGATTTGAATACTGCCCACCGTGGCATTTTAAATGGCAGAAGACACCAAGGACAGTGGTGTGGCTGCCCAGAAGGCTGGCAGCCACAGAGGTGTCTGTCAGCAGCCCCTCAGCATAGCCTGAGTCCTCAGGTACAAGCAGCCATCCATAGGTGGATGGAATTTTGGCAAGTGAAGAGGCCCGATGGGTGGGAGTTTCACCCGTGTGTGATTGGAAACTGTGCTGAGGGTTATGGGATGCTGACAGGACTATGACCTTCCTCCCTGGCCCCTGCCCTTGTTCCGATGTTCTCAGTGCTCACTGTGGAGAAGAGTCTCCGTCCTCTGTGGGCCTCTCATGTCAGTCTTCAGTCATACTTTCTAAATTTGAGCATACAGTGCTGTTGTTGGTGAAAGTTGCTATAGCAAACTGTCAGGGAACTGGTGGGCTTCAGTAACAGGGATTTGTCTATCTCTACAGTCCTCTAGGGCTCGGGCTCCCTGGTGAGGGTGTTTGCATACCTGCAGAAGGCACTGCTGCCTTTAAGTATGGAGAGAGGAACTCTGTCCTGCCCTGTGAGGGCACTAGTTCCGCACCTATGTGGTATCTGTCTCAGTACTCACATTGAGCGTCAACAGGGGACGGCCTAGGGGGAGATAATCCATGGCAGGCACAGTTGGATGTAGTTTTGACATTGTTTCCTGTGTATCCAGCACCATGATTAAAATCCCGAGCATTATCTTCTACTCCTGGAAGCTGTCCCCTGTTTGCTCTTCTCTCCCCATCCTTCCATGCCCACTGGTGTGCTTTCTAATAACTGTAAGTCAGTTTTATATTTCCTGGGATTTTACACGAGTTCAGTGCCATGTAGGCATGTACTCATATGCATATTACATGTAAGTGGAGTGCTATGTAGGTATGTACTCATGCTTTTATATGTAAGTGCATGCAGGCATGGACTCATATGCATATCATATGTAAATGCATGCAGGCACATACTCATATGCATATCATATGTAAGTGGAGTGCTATGTAGGCCTGTACTCAAGCTTTTATATGTAAGTACATACAGGCATGTACTCATGTATATAAGTAATTGGAGTGCTATATGCTATGCAGTCACTCAAATGCATATTATATGCACATTTTATCTGGCTCTTTTTCCTTTTCTAAGATGTTTAGACAGGAACTTATGTCGCTCAGGCTGGCCTCCAGTTGGCTTTGTGGTTAGGATGATCTGGGACTCATGCTCCTCCTAGGATTTGAGGCATGTCATCACACCTGGCTTCCAGGCCTTTCTATTCAATATAGTTATTTTAAAGATGCACCCATACGTCCTAGGTAGCAGGAGTTCACAGAGGGAGAGCAAGAGCAAGCAGGAGTGAGCATGGGCACACATCCCTGCATGGAATGGCATGGTCTGCCTGCTTCCACATTGGGTTTTTGGTTTTCTCTTGTTTGATGCTACTCAGATACAGCTACTGTGAATTTACGTGGACACCCACATACAATAGATACATGGTTTCATCTTTCCTGAAGAAATGCCAAGAATGAGATGGCCAGATCGTCTGGAAATTATACATTTAATTTCCCAGATAACTGGCAAGCTGTATTTGGAAGTGGCTATCCTTTTTGACACTCCCACCAGCAGCATACAGGGGCAAACCGTCACAGTTTCCAATGCCTGATACTGTGTGTGTGTACATACACATGTGTGTGTGCACATGTCTGTGTGTGTGGGTCTCTCTGTTGCCCAGGCTGGTCTCATACTCACTGCTCCCCTCAGCCTGCTGGCACTTGCCTGCTGTGCCCCATGGTGCCCCATGCTGGCTCATGACGGCTCACTCCGCTCACTCTTAGGCTTGGTTTTTGTCTTTCTAATGAGGAGCATCTTGAGCTTATTTGCCATCTGTGTTTTGTTGATGGTGGAGAGTGCTGGCTAAAATATTTGCTCGTGGCTTGTGATTGTGGACTGTGTTCCTGTGAACTTTGAGAAGTTTTTGTGTATTCTAGTCGGGCAGTCCCCAGCTGTGTGATTGACAGATGCCGTCTCCTAGTCTTTGGTTTGTCTTTTCATTGTCTTAGCATCTTTCAAAAATGACAAAGTTTGTTTCCCTTTTTCTTTTTATGGAGCATGCTTTTGTTATCATATTTAAGAAAAGTCTTTGGGGGGCTGGAGAGATGGCTCAGTGGTTAAGAGCACTGACTGCTCTTCCGAAGGTCCTGAGTTCAAATCCCAGCAACCACATGGTGGCTCACAACCATCTGTACAACTACAGTATACTCATATACATAAAATAAATAAATTAATATTTTTTAAATGTTTAAAAAAAAAGAGAAAAGTCTTTGGGACCTAATCCAAGATTAGAGATTTCATGGATTTTGTTTTGCAGTTATTTTTTCCTGTTGCATTCATTCCCTTTACCATGTTGATGAGACTCAGTTGAGTAGTGGGTGGAGTCACTGTTGGACTGCTCTGTTCTGGTGAGCTCCTGTTTCACAATCACATGGTCTTGATGAGCAGCTTTGTGAGAGCCCTCCCTCAGCTTTGTTCTCTCAAAGTTGCCTTGGCTCTTCCTGTCCTTTGCAGCTTCACATACATTTTAAACTTAGACTGAATTTCTGTTTTTGAGGCTTTCCTGCTCTTCAGGTTGCTTCCAGGATTAAGTTAGTATCGATGGATTTGGGATATCCTGGGGCTTTGCTTAGCATCTCAGCCTCCATTTTCTCTCTTATGAAATGGGAGTATTTCCTTTGGTTATCGTACAAGATGTGAATCTGTGTCTGTGAAGCATGTTGCTCTGGCACCCCAGAATCAGTCTCACTGAAGGAGCCAGTGAGACTTGCTGGTGACCAGGAAAGTCTGCTGCAGCTTTCAGATGTCATTAGCAGACTTTTCTCCTTTTCTTTTCTTTTCCTTTCTTTCCTTTTTGGTGGCGAGGGAAGGCTGGGTCTCTCTCTGTAGTCCTGGTTGTCCTGGAACTCACTATGTAGACCAGACACAGAGTGAGTCTACCTTTGTCTCCCAAGGTGTGTGCCACTACACCTGTCTAGCAGACATATTTTTATTTGAGTTTTATAGCTTTATATTTATGAGAATAGCACCCCCTACTCAGAAGTCTTAATTTCACCTAGGTAAAACGTAGGTCCCAAGCCAGGTGACTTACCCGAGATCAGCTATAGTGAGTGAAGGTGAGATCATATTTTAGTGTAAAATTGTAGCTGAGCTGGCAGACTTGGTTCATTCAGCATGTGCTTGCGCAGGGTCAGCTCCTTGGAGTCAGGAGTGATGCCTGTAGTTAGCATTTTCACAATGGAGCGGACTAGTAACAAATACACACTGGCAAACAGTCTCACTAATAAAGAGAATTCTGGAAGTGTAGTTGAAGTGTGGCTAACCTGGAGCCTGAAGTCACAGAAGGTTCTAAAGAAGTGACCCTGCAGGTAATGTCAGACCATGACCCTGCAGGAGCTAGGCTTGAGAAATGGGGCAGGGAGGTTAAAAACAGGAGAACAGGCAAGAGAGGGGCGTGACTTTACACTTAACACTGAGAATAAGCCTCTGTATGGAGGAGAGAGGACACTTTGTGAAAAGTGGGGTGTCAAGCAGGAGGTCCCCCGGATCAGGATCCCGTGTGGAAACAGCCTAAGCACAGTGATTTGCCCTCCTCGTGGTGTGTTTTGGCAGGGGAGTAGTTACATTGGATTTGTGGCTTTGTAAAGTTGTCTTGGCCTCAGTGCGCACAGCAGACTCAAGTGGGCAGAGAGGAGACTGAGGCAGCCAGAGGTCTGCTCACGATGAAAGGGAAGCTGGAAGGCAGGTTCTGTGTGGGCTCAATATGTGTGTCAAGGAAAATGCCCATAAGATGGATGCCCAGGCTTTTTGATTTTTTTTTTAATGTAGTTTACTTTTGTTACTTGTGTGTGTGTGTGCACATGTGTGTGCACATGCCATATCATACATGTTGAGGTCAAGAGGCAGTTCCCCACTTTCACTGTTGGTTCTGGGCATTGAGCTCCTCAGCCTTGCTTGGCAGGCAGGCCCTCCACTAGCTGAGCCCTCTTGCTGTACAGGTGCTGAGTTCTGACCGAGCCCTGGACTAGTCAGCATGCTGGCCTGTGTGGCTGTGGCTCTCCAAAGCAGGAAACAGGGAAGAAGGCAGCCAGCGATTTTGGTGTGGAAGAGGCGGCTCAGTCATTTCTGTTGTAAGCCTGGTGATATTGTTGGAAACCTGGACTAGGCTGATTGGGAGCTAAAGGTACAGGTCTGCCGCGGACCGGGATTTCTTGTGGGGTCCCTTGTTCCGTGGGACTAGGGATTCTGGCCAGGTGGGCACGGGATTCGGCTTTTGACAAACAAAACAGTGTGTAAGATCTGAGTGTATTTCTTTAAAAATGACATGAAGCTTTTACAATCATTGCAAAAGAGAAATGAAAAATCTGGCAGCTCAACAGTTGAGGTACCTCTGAGGCTATCTGAAACATACTGGGTCTAAAACAGCAGCTATCTCCTCTGAACTGGTGCTGCATCCCCTGGGCCCAGGCCACTTGGGCCCGGGGGACTGCAAGAGATACATGAATCTGAGTCCTAGCCCATCTAAGTTCTAGTGCTA
>NW_022196905.1:94117090-94117550 GCF_008632895.1 Mastomys coucha
GCAGGAGACTGACTTTCCTTGAAGTTTATGCCTCAGATACCGCCTTCACGCAAAGTGTGCGTGGCACAGGTCCCTGGTGTGGAGACATGAAGAGGAAGCCGTGCAGGCTGTGGAGTCATGGGCCCAAGACACAAAGATTTTGAGAACCATCTTTAAAATACAGGTGTAGCAGAAAGCAGCTGCCATTTTGCTCTTCTAAGTCCTTTGAACCAACTCAGCATGTGTCAGTGCTGGGTGACTGCTCGGCTGTTTGAAGTGCTCTTGCATCTGTTCTGATGTCCTTTAAAGTCCACTGCCTTTGCAACAGAGGGTCCATCCCTGGAATTCAGTTCCGATGTTTGACTAATGGTGATATAACATGCTGTGTTTGGGGGTTGCCTTTTATCCTTTAGTTATGATGAGATTATATCTTAAATTTTAGATTGTGCTTCTCTAAAGGATGCAAGGTAAAACTCAGAAC
>NW_022196905.1:94117924-94124575 GCF_008632895.1 Mastomys coucha
TCAGGGAATGTAACTAAGAGAAGGCAGTGTAGTCAGGGAATGTAACTAAGAGAAGGCAGTGTAGAGGGGCAGGGAAATGCTCCGGTCTCATTTCAGTTGCCGTGAAAAAAATTCATAACAAGTATTGTTGCCAAAAGAAAGAGTTTATTTTAGGTTGGACTTCTCAGTCCATTGGTGGCAGGCAAGTCACCAAGGCAGGAGCCCTAGACAGCTAGCCATGCCATGCCACAGCACAGCACACCACACCCACAGTTAAGAGCAGGAAGAAAGAAATGTGCCCGTGCTGTGCTGCCTGCCTGCCTGCCTGCTAGCCAGTTTGCTTTACTCTGAGACCGACCATTCAGGGCTGTCTTAGTTACTGTGATGGAAAACCATACCAAGGCAACTTATACAAGGAAACATTTAATTGGGGCTTGCTTACAGCTTCAGAGGTTAGTTCATGAGCATCGTGGTTGGGAGCTGGGAGCTGGCAGCAGGCCAGCATGGCACCGGAGCAGTAGCTGAGAACTTTACATCCTGATCCTCAGGCAGCAGGCTGAGAGAGAGTGACTGAGCTCACCTCCAGTGACACACCTCCTCCAACAAGGCCACACCTCTTAATCCTTCCCAAACAGTCCCAACAACTGGGGACCAAGCATGTAAACACATGAGCCTATTGGGAAATCTCATTTAGACCATCACAAGGATCTTCCCCAGGGAGTGGTGTTGCCTGCAGTGGTCTGGGTCCCCCAACATCAACAGCTGTTGGGGCAGGTTCCCCCAGACAGACCCAGAGGCAAGCCTGCTCTAGGTAACACCTCGTTTAAACCCTTCCCTGGTTATTCTGACTTGGGTCAAGTCGACAGAAGTAGGCAGCCGAGGGGCTGAGCTGGGCCGAGGCTTGAGCCCAACCCTGTCACTGCTGACTGCACTTGCATGTGCTTTGCAAAAATGCTGCTGATTTGAAGAGAATGATTTGAATCCCAGCCCAGTGGTTTTATTTCCAAGTGGAAACGCAAGCCTTCATTCCCTCAGGGTCACAGGATCGGCCTTGTGCCAAACTGAGCGTTTGAGTCCAGGTAGAATGGGTCCCAGCAGCTCCCAGTTCATGGCCTCATGCTCTTTCCTGTCTGCGATTCCTTGGAGAGTCGCTTCCTCTGTCACCGTACGCATTTCTACCCATCCATCTCTCTGGATCACTGAAGTTAGAAAGAATGGCAAGAAAAAGCATCGCTCTGCCTCATGGCTGAGGAGTCATGTGACCTACTCGCTGGCCACTGGTGCAGACGCTCTTGGGGTTGATGTCAGTCTGCTTGTTACCAGTCAGCATTTCTCTGTTTAAGCTGTTTTGGGATCATGTCTGTCTCATTGGTTGTTTTGGCATAGTGACACATTTAATTTTACAGTTGTTGCATTTGTAGACTAACATTTGACTTTTGCTTAATGCAGTCTGAAAATATGGCCTAAATGCTAACATTTCATTTAGAAGGCCACCTGCGGGATGGGCAGGCTTGATTTAATCCTAGTAGCTTACCACTTGCTTGAATTTGCCATAGCCTCGGCATTATATTATACGCTTCCTCTTGGGATGTAAGTGCGGTTAAGGTGGCAATACGATTTGCCTAAGCTTTGGAGCTGATCAAATCTGAGTTTGGGTTGAGAGTCCTAGCCTGACCTCTGCTCAGGACTTCTGTCCTTGTCTGTTGGGAATCTGTCTTCCCCTGTTACTGGTCCCTCAAGCTCTCACCCTGTGGATCACTTTCCTTAATGAAGGTTGTTGGTTGCAGGAGCCTGGATGGCTAAGAGGAAGGGATGGAAGTGAGCGAAGGCTGTGGAAGTCAAGACTGATGTCAAAGTCAAACAGCGACTTCCTTGTTTGTTCTTACAGATACTGTGCCCCCCCCCCATTCCGAAAGTTCTTGCATGGTCTTTGTCCCAGAGACCCTGAGCTCCCATGGCCTACAGCAAAAACATGGCACTTGCATGTGTGGGCTCTTAAAAGTTAGCTTAGATATTCAATACCTTAAATCTGACAGCTAAAATAACACCTTTGATCACTGTTCATCTGTTAGAGAGAATATAGTATCCATTTGGCCTACTTTGCTGGGCTCTAATAGAAATGGTGGATGGTACGGTCCAGCTGGCTCTGCCCAGCACAGAGTCCTCAGATGTTAGTCAAATGAAAACAGCCTGGATGGCTGATTAGAATCTACAGAAATAAGCCCGTTCTCCCAGTTGAGAAGCTAACAGTAAATATTTAGTTCTGTCAGTAAACATCTGCCTTAAGAAGCAATCTGAACCATTCTTATGTCTTTTGTTTAAGGTAATCCTTTATTTTGGAATTTTACCAAAGATAATAAAGCTTGCAAGAAACTACGGCAGTGCTCGGGCGTTCGGTCTAGGCCGCTAGTGTCGTCTTTGTCTTAGATTATGCAACCACGTTTTGGCACATGGAGCAATGAGAGAGCACACTGGCAAGCATGCACTGTTTGAAAGAACACTTTGCCTCAGGAATGGTAGTACACACCTAAAACCCAGCCTTTGACAAGCCAGTCACATCAGAGTCTGAGGACCACAGGAGCTACCCAGTGAGCTCTAGGCCATCCCGGGGCTGCTCTGAGCTTCTGTCTCAAAATACATGTATATGCTAATACTTTGCAAATAGTTTCCTTTTTTAATTTTAGGAAACAGATATTGATGACAGGTATGGAGATCTCGATGCCAGAGGAGATTCCGACGTTCCTGAAGTCCCACCAGCCTCAGACAGGACCCCCGAGATTCTCAAGAAAGCCCTGTCCGGATTATCTTCAAGGTAGGATGGGTGAAGCCAAGTCCATCTCGATCCTCAGCACAGGAACAGGCTTTGAGGTCACCCTAGTTCGTCTGTGTGTTACACTTGGATTTTTGTGCATTTGGGGCCCATGGGAGAAAAAGGCTGTAATGAGGGATAATCTGAAGTGCTTCATTAGTGCCTTGTAGGTCAGCTGGTAAAGGTCACAGAAATAGCCCAGGCTCCAATGAGATGTCCGGGTGGTGAATGCCCCCTAATGAAAGTCATTGTGTGTTCCCCAAATGCCAGGAAAAAAGTAGTTTCTGTTTCTTTGATGGTTAGTGTGTGTGTGTGTGTGTGTGTGCGCGTGCATGCGTGTATGGTCAGATATGTGCACATGTGTGTGTGTGCGTGTGTGTTCGTGTGCATATGTGCACGTGTGCATATGTGCACGTGTGTGTGCCTGTGTGTGCATGCATGCATGTATGTTCACGTGTGTGTGCGCGTGTGTGCATGTGTGTGTGTGTGTGTGTGTGTTCACATGTGTGTCAGGGATAGGTGGGATATACATGCTCATGTGCATGTGGTATGTGTACATTCTTTTGTGGGAATGTTCACGTGTGTGCCCAGGCCGGAGGCTGATAACAGCTATTTTCCTTGATCTGCTCTCCAGTTATTGATTGATTGATTGATTGAGTGAGTGATTGAGACAGGATCTCTCATAGAGCCTGTAGCTCACTGACTTAGCTGGGGTGCTCCCCCCCCACTGGGCTCCCCCCTCCCTGCTCTGCAGTCTGCTGCTGGGTTGGGCTTTAAAATGGCTGCTGGGATACAAATTTAGGTGCTCCTGCTTGCTCAGCAGGGAGGGGTTTTGTCGCCTGAGCCATCATCTCTCAGCCTCCAGAATATCTTTCTTTAACTGAGTCTAAAATTACTGTCTAAAACACAGCATTTCGCCATTTTGTATTTGTGCTATTTTAAAGTGTTTATGAGCATGGAATTTCAGCTAATTCTATCTTACCCTGCACTGTATGCTTGGATAACTTGAGTCACAAACTTACAGAAGTGATCGAGGTATTACGTTTCATCCAGATTGCTATGTGGAACGTTACGGATTGACAGTGTTTCACCAACGTCTTTGTACTCCACTCCTCAGAGTGAGATGTTTTATGTCACATCCTGAGAGGCACAGGTACAGACTGCTCTGAAGGGTTCTGTGCTGTAAATGTATGCGCTGTCCTCTGACCGCCTTCTGCTTGATACCCTTCTTCAGGACTGAACAAGAAATGGTGGCTCTTGCTCTCACAGTTCGAACTCCTCTGGTGTAGACATATAGTAAAGGTAACCCAAGGGTTCCCTGCTTGCACTGGGCGACAGCCATTCTGAAGATACAAAGGACGACTCAAACTGAGTTCAGTCTGTCCTACCTGACCCTCAACACAGATCACTCCTGTGATCCCTCTGTGTGTGTGTGTGTGTGTGTGTGTGTGTGTGTGTGTGTGTGTGTGTGTGTAGTAGCTGGGGGGCGGGGCGCTTCTCACCAGCAAGTAGGCAGTGCTATAGAGAGCACCCACTGGTGTCTGCGTTGACACTGTGTGCCTGGAGACAGCAGATACCAATGGGCTGAGGCACAAGGCTGTTCCCACTCCAGGCATGAGTCACAAGTCCCAACCTTCAGGATTCTAGATTGAGCAGACATGGACATGGTGCCCATTGACCCTCCTGTTAGGCAGTTAAGAGCAGCCCACAGGCTTGCTTGCCATGCTCACATTGCTGGCGATTATGAACACAATCTCAGTAGGCTGTTGAAAAGCAGTCAAAGAGGTGCAGGGATGAGAGCTGTGTGCCCCTTGCTTGATTCCGCAACTCCTGGTGGAGTCCAAGTCACTTTCCTTCTGGGATGTAGATGGGTTCCTGTTCGCTTTTCTGGACTGCTGTCTTCAGCTGCCAGAATTCCTGTGCCTCTTTCTTTGGGGTTCCGGAGACTGCCTGACAGAACTGTGAGTGCATAAACAAAGCCAGAGCTAAGGGTGGACTGTGAAAGCCAGCACAGCCTGTCTGTCCTGTGGACAGTGTTCCTTCCTCCCAGGATAGCATGGGATTTTGCTCAAAAGGGGGTCTTCTGGTCCCCTTCCAGCCAAGATGGAGTAGAGTATTGCTTTACAACCAGCTCTGAAGGAAAATCAGAGCAGACCTTTAGTTTCCGTGACCTACCTAAGAGAAAAAAAAAATCCTCATTTCTGTGGCCGACAATAGAGGGATAGAAGGGAACAGGTGAGGGGAGGACAGGAGTTTGCCAGCGAGGAGGAGTTTACCTTTTGAAGTCTGTGTCTGAGGCCTCACCTGGCCCAGCATTAATCTGGTCCTTGAGAAAATAAAGACCATGGGAGGTGTGTGTCTGGAATTGTGGTTGAACATGGAAAGAATCTGTCACAGTCTCATAACCATATTAGAATAAGTCATTTCAATGCTGCATTTCCTGTTTTTGTTTTGTTTGTTTTTAGCTGATGGAGCAAAGATATGCCATCTTCTTGAACACATCGTTGCCTTCAAAATCTCCTCAGATCTGTTTAGACTGTGTGTGTGTGTGTGTGTGTGTGTTGTGTGTGCATATGTGTTGTGTGTGCATGTGAGTGTGTGTGTGTGTGTGTGAGTGTGTGTTATGTGTGCATGTGTATGTGAGTGTGTGTTGTGTGTGTGTGAGTGTTGTGTGTGTGTGAGTGTGTGTGTGTTGTGTGTGTGAGTGTGTGTATGAGAGAGAGGGAGGATATGCTTGCTATATAAATGCATATGTATTTGTATGTGCATGTGTGAGCATGCCAGCTTGGTGTTCTGTAATAATGATGCTGACATGTGTCAGTCAGATTCTCCCTCAGTAATGACTTTTTAATATAAACCAACAACAAATAATAGCAGCTATTTGTTGAGCATACAGTGTGTGCTAAGCATTGCTTAAGCACTTACCACACACCAGTATCTCACAGCAGTCCTGTAACATGGCTATGTTTATAACACTTTGCAAATGAGGAACCTAAGGCGTTCAGAAATGATGTGAGCCCAGGGACTGTGATGGGCATGGTGATCCGAGGCCTTCTTCCCTGCACTGTGTAATGAGGGAGGGGCTCCCAAAACCAGAAAGATAGGTTTTATAACACCGCTTATGAAGACCAGAACAGTAGATGACCTGACAGGTCACTTTCAGGAAGCTGCTCTGTAAAGAGTTTATACATGAGTGTGTCTGTACAATATATGCTTTGAAGTCATCTTCTAATGTGTGTTGTGGAGCCTTGCATTTGTAGATAAGGGCTTAAAGCCCTCACTGTATAGGAAGCTTGTCTGAGCTGGAGGGGGGAGCCTGTGACCTGCCCAGGTGTGTTTGCTGTAGTAGTGTCTGTACTCAGACCCTCTCCACACTGTGTGTCCTGTGTGTATGTGTGTGCTGCAGAATGGGATTATACCTCCTTTGCCTTGCTATTTTAATTTTGTTCTGTGGTAGTTGTAAGCAATATCTCCTATCCTTCAGTATCCTCAGGCGCATTTTAAATGAGATATCCCACTATATGGATATAGTAGTACATTTAATATCTGACTTTTCACAATGAGAAAAATGTATATTAAACTTTTTCTTTGTAGCTGGCTTTTTCCTAGAAACCCGTGATTTTGTTAAAGTGAATCCATAGTTTTCTTAAAGAGTGGAACTGCTTGGCCAAGGCTCCTGCTCATTTCCAAGCCCTTACTCTGTGATCCCATAAAAGAAATGTGCTGTCTGTCGCAACTGGGAAGGGCCTGAAAGGTTTCCATTCACTGCAGTTGCCTCAGCCAGTTCCTCATCCAAGTGTGCTCTGAGGGGTGGTGTGACCATCGGCTGGGAGGGGAGTTGAGTGTGCTCTGAGGGGTGGTGT
>NW_022196905.1:94125334-94129879 GCF_008632895.1 Mastomys coucha
GTGGTGTGACCATCAGGAGGGAGGGTGAGTGTGCTCTGAGGGGTAGTGTGACCATCAGGAGGGAGGGTGAGTGTGCTCGTGTTGTGTGCTCATCAGCTAAGTGAGTCTCTTCTAGCAGTGCATGACAGTGTCTAGTGTCAGCAGGGGTTGGTGCTGCTGGCAGTTAGTGATCCGTAGAGTAGAGACCTGGACAGGTGTGTACTGTAGGGAGGATCTCATAGCGGAGTGATCTGCTCCAAGTGTTGTTGGTTAACAGAATCCCTGGAAAGACCCAGGTAAAGCCTGCTGGTGCCCTTGAACTCTGTCCTGCCATCTCCTCTCTCTGAGAACCCACACGCTTCCGGCCCTCCTCTGCTCTGGGCTGGTAGCTGGACTTTCTCTAATCTCCTGCTCCCCGTCAGACGGCAGATCCTGCTCTCCACAGGCTGCCTCTGGGACCTTATCCTTGGCTTAAGTAACCTGCATGGCCACGCAAGTTCTCGATGACTCATGATGTTTGTACCTCCAGGAAAAAACCATGCCATTACCTTTTGAAACAAAACTGACTCACTGGTTGATTAGCATTGTGACTGTGGTTTGATCAGTGTGTAGTCACGAAGGTTGCTTTCGTTGAGGTGGTGGTGGGTTTTTCCTGGTCATATTCCTGGGATGGAAGCAGGACCTCAGGTGTGCCAAATGCAGCCTTGTAGCTCTGAAGGAGCTGAGTCCTAGGAGACTCTATACTCACCCCCACCCCACCTCACGCACCCCCAGGTTAGCCACACTGCCTGCTTGCCCTCCATACTGTGCCGGGTTTCAACTCTGCAAGGCAAATTTTGCTTATAAAAAGACATGGGTTCAGGTCTTTCCTGAAGTTGTCGTGTACAAACTCAATCCCTAGTGACCAGGGCTGAGGTATGGCTTGGATGAACACACACACTGCCGTGTCCCCCCACCCTAACCCCTGCCTGAGTAGGTCAGTGGCATGACATGGCACCACACAAGCACTCTGTTATAAAGGTATAAAGGTGACTTTCCCTGGAGATTGCCCTGTGGCCCTCCATTTTAGGACAAAGCAGCAATCTCTTCAGATACACCTGATCCTTGACTTCCCAGCCTCCAAGCCTACTCCTAAGAGGTAAATCTCTGTTAAAATTACCAAGCTTTGGGTGTTTTGTTACAGTAGCTGAAAGTGGACTAAAGACACAGGCCACTTACATATGCAGCACTGATGAATATGACCTTATCTTCTGACTTTGAAGTTCTGGAAAATCTGGAAATTAATTTTTTATCTTGTTGGGAGAAGAATTAGCTATGCAATGACATGGCTGAGTAGAGGTTTCTGGGCGAGGCTGGATACACCCACTGTTTCTTGGGGAAGGAGAAGAAAAGTGCACTCTCTCTTACAGATGAGGGGCTTTGGAAGCTCACAGAAACAGTGGTATGATGCCTAAGAGTGTAAAGAAACAGATGGGAGGAGGCAAAGAGAGAGGAAAGGCAGGCAGGTGCCAGGGATGCTGGTGGGAGGGAGCAGGTCACTCACTGCTCACATGGGTCTTATCCTTACTGCGTGCTGCTGGGGATTGAGCCCCAAGAGTAGGCCGTGTAGTAAGAGTGTCCAGACCAACAGATGTGTGTGTTGTGATATGGAAATGAAATAAATAATAAGATACAAGGTGCCATGGCTTCTCCAAAGGATTCTAACTCCTCAGCTACTGAGTCAGAAGGTTCTGAAGAAGTTAAAGTGCTATATGAAGCTTTCCGTGACTTGTAAAATGACCAGTGACTTGCAAGACACAGACAAGTTGGTGTAGGACACGAACAGTCAGCAGGGAAATTGAAGTCTTTTTGGGTGGGAGGAAAAGAAATTTTAGAAATAAAAAATGTAATGGAGTAAGTAATCACAGTGGAGAACATTATCAATGGACTCAAGCAAAACACGAGAAAGCATGTCAGGGATGTAAGTAGAGAACATTATCAATAGAGTCAAGCAAAACACGATGTAAGGGAAGAACATTATCAATACTCCAGCAAAACACGAGAAAGGATGTCAGGGATGTAAGGGAAGGTCAAGGAAAGTTCACACTCCTTGAACTTCAAACAGCAGTAAAGACGAGAAAATGAATACCAATGTCCAAGACCTCTGGGACACACAAGATCAGACCCAAGAATACATGAGACAGGAGATGGAATTGAGATCAATACCACAGAAGAGACAAAATAATAAGATTTCGAGAAGAAAACCCCCAAATCTAGGAGAATGGACATCCCAGAGAAGAACCTCTCCATGATGTATTATAGTCAGAATATCAAAAATTATTTTAAAAATATTAAAAATTATAAAGGAAAAATAGCAATTTGGAAAAGTTAAGCATATAAAACAGTATCAGATCTGAGCCATCTATGAGCCAGAGGAGCAGGAAAGGATATATTTGGTGGAAAAGCAAGGCTGCTGTTTCCACCAAAGGCATCTTTTAACTGAAAAAGAAACAAGAACATTGCAAGACTAAGGCGGTTGATGACCTCTGGACCAGCACTGCAGGAGAGACCTGAGGAAACTGCAGAGAAGAGGAACAAAGACAGCCACAACCACAGGGGCAGGGCAAGGGATAAACTGTGTGAAAGGAGAAGCCAACAGAGGAGCAGTCACTCGAGACCTGCCTGCATTGGTAGTGGGGAAAGAAAAGAACAAAGACTCAGCCAGGCAGCGAAATTGTAAGACTTAGTAAATAATCCTCAGCAATAACTTGAAGTGCAGCTCATCTCCATGAAACACAGCTGGCTCCAGAAAGACCAGCACAGACCGGGAGGCAGAGCATGGAGGGCTGGCTCGTCACTGAAAGCCGGAATGAATGGGCGGAGCTCTTCTGCTGTCTGATAAAGTGAACTTCAAAGCACAGTTAGCAAAGATAGAACAAGTGTGTGTGCTAATAACGGGAACAATTCATGGAGAAGATGTAACAAATTGTGTGTGTGCGCGTGCATGTGTGCATGTAAACATAGAGGCTCCTAATTTCATAAAGAGTAATAGGCATAAAAGGTCACTCAAGTCCTCATACCATAATCTATATGACTTTAATAGCCTATCTTCATTATTAGGCCATCTAAACTAAAACTCAACAGAGAACATCACAGTTAAGCCACACCATAGATCAGACAGACTTATCAGATGCTTACAGAACAGTCCACGCAAGGGACATGGACACACATTATCATAGCAGTCTGTGGACTCTCCTTAAGAGCACATCACTGTTCTGGGTCACAGAGCAAGCCTTAACAATACCAAATAACTTAAATTGTTTTGTGTCTCATCAGATCACAGTGGAATAGCAAAAGAAAATTTATAAACTGCTTATTACTGGGAGACTGAACAGTGAACCCTTGAATGACCAGCTGACTCACTGAAAGAAACCAGAGAGGAAATATAAAAACCCCTACAATCAAATGAGAGTAGAACTTACTGGAACCTTTGGAACACAGCTGAGAAAGTTGTAAGAGGAAAGTTTATACAAGTGCTTACATTTAAAAATAAAGCAGCCGGGCAGTGGTGGCACACACCTTTAATCCCAGCACTTGGGAGGCAGAGGCAGGCAGATTTCTTGAGTTTGGGACCAGCCTGGTCTACAGAGTGAGTTCCAGGACAGCCAGGGCTACACAAAGAAACCCTGTCTTGTTTTTTGTTGTTGTTGTTGTTGTTGTTGTTTGAGACAGGGTTTCTCTATGTAGCCCTGGCTGTCCTGGAGCTCACTTTGTAGAAATCCGCCTGCCTCTGTCTCCCAAGCGCTAGGATTAAAGGCGTGCGCCACCACCGCCCGGCTCAGAAACCCTGTCTTGAAAAAGCCAAAAAAAGGTTGAAGTGATGGATCAGCGGTTAACAAGCCTTATGGCTCTTTTTCTCAGCATCTGTGTCACATAGCTCAGCATCTGTTATTCCAGCTCCCAGGGATCCAGTCCTCTTTGTGTACTCCGTGGGAACCTGCACTCACACATGCACATACACACATACCCATGTAATTAAAGTGTGACCCATCTGTACCCGTTCTGGGTGTGAACTTGCAAGGACTCCCAGTCAGCACAACAGAGTTGTTTCCATGTGGATGCTGTTGCGACACTGTCCACAGTAGCCAGGGTATGGATGGCCTCAACAGATAAATGTATCAGGAAGGGGAGGTACATATTCTCTGACAGCACTGCATCGGGTGACATTAGCTGCACTCAGAATTTCTAACATGGAGCCTAGCTTTACATTTGTGGATGCAAGAGTGTGCATGCGTGCATGTATGTCTTTGCATGTGCATGTACACACATAGACCATGAAAGAGGGGGAGGAGGTATAAAGGGAGTGAGCTAGTGGAGCAGGAGGAGGGGCCGATGTGGGAGGAAGAACAGGGAGTGTTTTAGTGGAAAGGAAGGGGGCCAGCCTGCAGGGCAGGGCAGGAGCGGGGCAGGGAGGGCAGAGGGAAAGACAGGTAGAATAAGGTACAATATATATGCATAAACAGGCACATGTCACAGTGATAGCCATTAATTTAGAGGCTAATAATTTTTTTTTTTTTTTTTTTTTTT
>NW_022196905.1:94129889-94148015 GCF_008632895.1 Mastomys coucha
TAAGGTAACTAGAGCATGTTCCTTCGGGGCTAGGTTTGTAGTGCCTGTAATTTTGAGAAGAGAACATTTCTCTCAAGCTGAGAACCAGACATGGACAATGTCTGGCTGGTGGCAACTTCCATCCAGGGCCTAGCTTCTGGTCATTCTGCAGTGTGTTTGTTTCCAGGCCTCAAACAGACAGGGCAGGATTATCATCAGTAGCTGGCTTATGGCTCTTTATTTACCTCTGCCTAGCTTTATGACTCAGCCCAGCTTTCTGAGCCGCTCAGTAATCCGAAAAGAGTTATGTCTTTAAAGCTAAACAGAACCTTTCAGTTGCTTTTTTTGATTCTACACTGATTTTTAGTTCTGGCCTGAAGTCCAGAGTCTGATGAGAAAAATCATGACTCTACATATTTTACTGAACAGTAGAGGGACACACGGTAGGATGAGCTCAATTTGAGAACTTCAGGAAAAACCTAAGAAGCTAGCAAAAAGCTGTTTGGATTTAATGCTGACATTTTGGATCCTTGAGTACAAAAATGGCATAAGAGGGTTATTGGAAAAAGAAGGATCCAAGCTATGCAGGATGGATTGAGGGTGTGGCTCAGAGGTGGAGTGCTTGCCTAGAGCACATACACACACACACACACACACACACACACACACACACACGTATGTGCATGCCCACATACAGACACATGCACACATGCACACTTACACAGACATACCTGCACACACATACACATGCGTACATACACACACGTGCATGCCCACACACAGACACATGCACACTCACACAGACACACCTGCACACACACACATGCACACATACACATGCACACTCACACAGACACACCTGCACACACATACACAAATGCTACACTTAGGATTGATTCATGGTTCTTTTAATGTATATAAAAAATAAAGCTACCACATAATGTAGGAGGGTGGTTGAAAACAAGGAATATATTTAATATTTTATAAGCAGATGAACTCAGCTGCCATTTCTGTTGTAAAAAGGAAAAGACCTGCACCTCGAATAAAATTCATGAACTAGACTACACTGCATCAAAAATCTTTTGCAATATAAATTAAGTGTAATGATTGGAACTAACAGAAGACATGTGTGCTGGCTAATTCAAATTATCAGTTTTGATTGACTTACACACACTCAAGCATTAATTAGGCACACCTGGGGTGTGTCCGTAATGGTGGTAACGAGGGCTTTGGCGGAGTGGGGAGACCTACCCTGAGTATGAGCAGCAGCTGTCCCCCTTCCGCTGGAGTTCTGGACTGAGAGGAAAGAGGGGCAGAGGACACCTGCAGGGCATGGGCACTCTGCTTTCTGCTCCCGTGGGTGCCCTTGCTCCCCCACCCCATCCTGCACCACACTTGCCCTTACCTGTTTGCTTTTTGACAGATATTTTGTTTGCCATGACAACTAGTGAAAATCTTTTAAAGATTCATTTTCAAATGTATTGTGCGTCTATGTATGTATACGCACATGAGCCATAGCACTGGTGTGTGGTGCTCAGTGTAGTTTTCTAGGGCCCCTTGTCACCTTTGCCAGGCCTGCACAGTAAGTGCTTTTACAAGCTGAGCTGTCTTGCTGGCCCTGAGAATCTTCCCTAATTCTATGTTATATTTTAGTAACCTGTTGGTTGGCTCAGTGTCTTAAACATACGTTGGCTGTGCACACACTCTATACAAGATGCATTTTTATTTTGTTGCCATGGCCCTTAACAAACTGTGTAGTGGAGGAGTCTGTGTAGAAAAATGAACAATGAACATAAATCATTCCTTCATTTCTGTATCCAAGTGGTCTTTGGATTCTTACCATATGGATCCAACACACATAGCCAAGGACTTTGGATTTTCACGAAGATTGCTAGTGAGGCTCATGGCGGATATATGGACTCAGGAAACACAGCAGGAGAGGTTGGCAATCCATGGGCACCTCCAATCCAGCTGCGTGGGGCCTAAAGCATGGGTGGTAAAAATCAGTAAAATCTAAAAGAAAAGCAGAGAGTTTGGACCCAGAATGACCCACATACAGATGCTTTCAGAATCTCTGAGACAGACTGGGTCTTGGGGCTGCAAAGATGGATGCCACCCTCCTGGGTTTAAGTGGCTGACATAGCCTAGGCTACTGGTGCAGTACACTGAACCCAGCCTTAGGGATTCTAGGATGATTTACAAGTGATAATCCATCATTTGTTAGTTTTTTGTATGGTGCCTGCCAACACACTCATAAAATGCTCAATAACAGTGAGTACGAGCACTCCCCGCACAGAGGATGTTCCTGTAGGGTGCAGCATGAGAGGAAGGGGTTGTTGGGCAACTCAACCTTAAAGTGGAGGTTCTGGGGGAGACCAGTCTTCAGTCGAGTACGGGCCTGCCCTCAGTACCTTCTGGGAACTCTGCCCTAAGAAACAAACCTGAGTTTCTGTATGGCAGGCCTGCTGTCCATGCCACTTTCTTAAATGGGCCATGTTTTTGTCTACCACCGTAAAGCCCGAGCATCTTCCCTTCCCAGACTCCTTTCAGGCTCCCCCTTCTCACAAGATCCTTCCTTGTTGGGACACACATTCCCATGTCCAGACTTGACCACCTAACTCTGCGTGCTCATGACTATCCCCACTCATATATAACAGCAATCACTTTCTTTAGCTAACATAAATTAAAACTTTAACTGTCAGAGAGTGACTGCTGTTTGCTTGTTGTTGTTATATAAAATGAAGTAAGATCTTCTTAAAGAACTGTTAGGAAAAAATTGCTAACTCTGGAAATCCAGTAGTGAAAGCGCACACACGCTGAAACTTTAAAATCATGTTATTAAGTGCTGACTTTACAAACTTGTCTGTAGATGGAAGAACTGGTGGATTCGTGGGATCCTCACCCTCACCATGATCTCCCTCTTTTTCCTGATCATCTATATGGGGTCCTTCATGTTGATGCTTCTGGTAAGTGATGGCGTCTTCCTGGGTGCCTCTGGGTTTTCTGGTATGTGAAGGCATCTGAGCCTATCATCAGAAAAAAAGGTAACTGAAGTCTTGGCAGCAGCAAATTCAGTCCTTTTAAGCATTTTCCAGCTCGTGAAATGATCTGGACTTATCTTCACTGTTTGCAAAATGGTTCCTCAGTGTGCTCATTCAGCAGAGACCAAGTATACTTTTATATGAAGGCATCTATGTATCCAGTATCCTGCAGAACATTGAACATACCACTTCCATGTATTTACATATGACTAGATCCCCAACCTCAAACAAGTTAGTGTAGCAGCAGAAATGTTCAGTTAACCAAATGACTCTCTAGTATTAGGTAAATAGTGATAAGTCTTGTGGCAGATGATGTGTTAAGCAGAAAGGTAGAGAGGCATGTTATCCAGTGTGAGACAGAGATAACAAACAGAGAAAACAAGGTGGATTTCAAGGTGGATCCCCAGTGGCAAGGCAGGGGTTAATGAGAGAGGTGGTAGCTCCTGCACAGGATCTGGGTTGGCCTGTGGATGGCCTCTAGAGATGAGACTGGAGAGCTGGGTAGAAGTCTTTCTGGGAGATTTAGATGTGCATGGGAAGCCAAACAAGTCATGAAGGCAAACAGATAACTTAAGCTCTTACTTCATCTTTTGATAAATGCCTTCAGGGTGACTGGGGTGTGCCAGGCATTACAGTAGCACTGGGGCATGCTAATGGTGGCATTGAGAAAATCATCCCAGTCTTTGTTCTGATGGAGTTTACTGTTTATGCTGTAAAGAACAGATTAGCTGCTTCTAATCACAAACTGCAGTGTCTTATATAAAGACTGGTTCTCTGAGAGCAGGGAAGGAGCCGGGAGGACTTCGGGAAGCATTGTACAACACAGGAGCTTCCTTCTGAAGGTTGTGTAGGAGTCAGGGAGGAGGAGGGAGGGGGTGGGAATAGAAGTGCTCTTCACAGAGAGTGTGTGCCCAGTAGTGGGAACCAGGAGGAGTCCATTTAGTCAACAGATTTATCAGGGGTTCCAAAGTATCCAAGCATGGCTTAGTAATGAATAGTGACAAGCATTCTTGGGGGCACACACAGTGTTCCTCATTATTATGAGGATGACCTGAGAAGGTGACAAGGCTCTCTGGGTAAAACTTACTCCCTCTCCTGGCTAGTCCTACTGCTACCACTGTGGCATCAGGCTCTCCTCATGTACACTTGTGCAGCAAGAAGCTGTGCCAGGCTCTCCCCATGCACACTTGTGTGGCAGGAAGCTGTGCTAGGCTCTCTCCATGCACACTTGTGTGGCAGGCAGCTGTGCCAGGCTCTCCCTGTGCACATTTGTACGGCAGGCAGCTGCGCCGGGCTCTCCCCGTGCACACCTGTGCATCAGGCAGCTGCGCCCTTACTGCTTTCTTATCTTGTCTCAGTTTGTTCAGCCCCTTCCATTTTCCTGCCTCCCAGAGCATCCAAATGCATTTACCCATCTTCCTGTCTTTCACCCCTGTACTGTGTCCTCTTGACATTTGATAGGGTTATTAGCAACATGATGTGGTTTTCCTTTTATTAAAAATACATTTGAAAATAAAACTAGTCACAATAAAAAAAAAAATCATCAGCCCAGGGCTGGATTATTCTTTCAGGACACAATTCAGATCACATGTTAGAGACGTTCATCAAGATTGGGATCCTGACTACTTTAAAGGCAGGGCCTCACTGTATTGCCTAAGCTGGTCTTGAACTTGCTCTATAGGCTAGGCTGGCCTTGAACTTGCAGTCCTCCTGCTTCAGCCTCTGTTTGCAATGCCAGGATTACAGGCATGTGCCACCATGCTCAGTTGGGTCTTGACTTTTGAAAGAGAGAATCATCAAATCTGCCTAAAGTGCTTAGGGTTTCTTTACCTTTGTGCCAGGAAAGAACAATAAAGGTTGGTTCTTTTCTTTTCTTTTTTTTTCTTTTCTTTTTTTTTTTGATTTTTGAGACAGGGTTTCTCTGTGTAGCCCTGACTGTCCTGGAACTCACTCTGTAGACCAGGCTGGCGTCGAACTCACATATCCGCCTGCCTCTGCCTCCCAAGTGCTGGGATTAAAGGCGCGCGCCACTACCACCCTGCTTAAAGGTTGTTTCTTTAAAAGTGTCTTGCATTGCTTGGTGAGGTGAATGAGTTGTAAGAGATAGGAATGTTAAAGAATTTGGCAAAGGAATATGTGAGCTACCATTGCTTAACTTCATTGGATGTGCATGCACATGGTATTTTTGCATATTTATATTGAGAGAATATAGATACCCATACAGCGATGCTCAGGTAGCACCATGATGTGACTGAAGTCTTATTTCTGTCCCTCCTCCCACACTTCCTGTGTTTTGAGAGGTATATGTTATTCCTACCATGCCTTAGCTTGTCCTGTCAACACTTTACAGTGAACTTTACAGTTGAGGGGAGTGTCATAGAAAACTCATTTCTAAACAATATTCTACAGGAATAGCACACCTGTTGTTCCAGCAGAGGCAAGAGGGTCAAAGTGTGAAGCTAGTCTGAGACATGAATGAGTTGTAGGCCAGCCTGCAGCTGCTGGGAAGACCTTATCTTAAAAACAAACAACCAAACCAAACCAAAAGATAAAGAAGATGTACTTTCTTTAAGCCCTCACTTAGGGAGCACTGGCTGCCACAGGACACATCTTAGTTCACACAGAGCATCCCTCTGTCCCCTGGTTGTAGTTCTTGAGTTGTTGTGTTCTGTGAAACCAGCTTTCTAGTGATGTCGTTACTGAACACACTGTGAGCTAAAGGCATAGGAAAGCATAGAGAAGGTATTGTAGGAGGTTTCCTCGCCCTTCTACGTATCCTAACATGATAGCTGTTAATTCACATTATAGGATCCCCTGTGACTGTCCTTAGCCTTTCTATTGTGAGGATGGAAACAAATTGGTCATTCTCACAATTACTCCAAGTCTACATCAATTGCCCAGACCCAAGCCAGGCTGCCGCTAGGTATCTCTCTTTTGCTCTTTTAGTTTTTGCTTTTAAAAAAAATCATTCCTATAACAATACTGTGACTAAAATTTTGTGTCCTATTTTTCAAAATAAATACGATTTCAAAGTCTGGTATTGTTCCACCATCTCTATCCACCAATTATGGTAGATTCTGCTATCTAGCAGAATGTGATGTGTTGTGTTATTTAAATCACTGTGCTATTTTTAAACACTCAGGTTATGTTCTGTTTCTGTAATGAATAACACTGTCTTAAACATACTCCAGCACAAAAAAGGTCTGATTTCTTAAATCAGATTTTCTTAGAATAGATTCCTGAAATAAAAATAGGCTTTCTTGTTTGCATATCCCTTAGATGACATTCAACATGTCCAAATCCTGACTTCTGCTCCACAGCAGTCCTCGTGAATCTGTTGTTCCAGGTTTTCCTGGCTACTCTGTGTCCCTCCTCATCCTTAACCCCTCTGCTTATGGTGTGATGCCCCTGCCCCCAAAAAGCTCCTAAATGAAGGCTTGGTTCCCACCTGGAGGATGTCAGCGCTGAGAGATGCTAGATCATGGGGTCTAACCTAGTCAGTAAATCCATCTGATGGACTTAGTGGGAGGTGTGGAAACTGAACGGTGAGGCAGGTTGGAGGCAGCAGATCAGAGGGGTGTAGGTACGGGGGCTATATCTTGTCCTGGGCTCTTGTCTGTACCCTGCTTCTATCCCAGTTGGTACTTCCTGGCCTCCTCTGTGCCCTCCTGCCATGCTTTTCTGCCTCAGCATAGGTGCCCCCAAACCCTGAATTGAAACCTATGAAGTAAATTCTTTTATGTCATTTTTGTCAGGTAGCATATTCCCATCTTTTTAAAGATTTATTTATTATTATTATATGTAAGTATACTTTCACACACATCAGAAGAGGGTGTCAAATCTCATTACGGATGGTTTTGAGCTACCATGTGGTTGCTGGGATTTGAACCATGTGGTTGCAGGACCTTCAGAAGAGGAGTCGGTGCTCTTAACTGCTGAGCCATCTCTCCAGCACCCCCTAGTTTCCTTATTGACAGACTCCAATCTCCCCGCGTCCCCTGTGCGACGCCCTCTGCTGGTGTGGTTATGCCATATAGCCTGCATTACTGCCTCTGCTTTGCCACCTCCCCAGTCCATGCTCACTCCCTCTGTTGACATATACTACACCCCTCACTGCGTAACTCTGCTCGCACCCACACCTGTACACTCTGACAGTGCGAAAGTGCTTATATTTATTTAGCTTAACATATTTAGCCATGCCCCAGTCCTCCTGGCTGCCGATCCCCTGCCACAGGTGTACATGCTCATTTCCATGTACCATCAACGTTTTGAGCTTATCACATGCACTTTGTCTGAAAGTACATGCCCTGACTCATTTCCAGGCACCCTCAGTGACTAGAGAAGTGGCCTTCTAAAGAATTGGCTATTGTTTTTAAGGCTCTTAACACATCAATGGGGTCAATGAACTTCTTTCAATGATTATTGCTACCAATATCAATGGTATGGGGTATCAGTTCCTGTGTTATCTCCTAGTCCTTAATAATATAAATACATTTTAAAGATTTTAACTCTAGTTTTGAATTCCTAATTTTGATTTCCTCAGACATTCTGTATTCTCCTTGCAAGCCGTAAGGATCCTCATACAGATAACGTCAGCTGTCAGATAAAAGCCTTCTCCTCCTCAGTAAACAGTGCGCAGTGCTGACTGGTGTTCATGGAGACTGCATTACAGCACTGGGTACTTTAAAAGCTCTTCGTTCTGTAAATGGTGTGGCTTGCCATGTCCTCTTAATACTGAACATTGTCTCCATTCTGTGATTCGTTGTGTGAAAACAACCTTTTATTTCATATGTACACAGAGATTATTTGAAGAATGACCTTTAAATAGCCTTTGTTTTTATAATACATGAATGACTTTTGTTACCAACATTCTTTATACTTGGATAAAATACGTCTTTATTGTGTGGCTTTTTCATAGCATGTGATTGGCCATACAACAACAAATAGCTTAAAAATATCCTGAATAGCAGATTTGAGAAGACTAATTTATAGAAACCGACCCCTCTCTTTCCCTCTCTCTCTCCCCCTCCCCAATGTGTGTGTATGTTTGTGTGAATACACGCATGTATACTTGTGCGCGCGCACTTTCCTGGGTGTGCACATGTAGATGCCAGAGACTGATGCATTTGTTCCCATCTCTTCACACTGTGTCTTTTGAGGCTGGAGGCTGCTGCTGTCTGTGGCAGGCTGCTGCTAGCGAGGCCTGGACTCTGCCTGCTGCCTTCCTGCCCCTTCCCCCAGTGCTGGCCTTTGACCTTCATGCATGTGAACTAGGTCCTCATGCTTGAGCAGGTGTGTCTCTTACCCATTGCCTCATTTCCACAAACAATACTAAATACTAGAAGAAATAATAATAAAAAAAGATTGTATAATCCTAAGCCCTTGGGTATGTTCAGAGGAAAGAGAATGGTTTCTTTGTGTGCACACTCTTGCTTCAGAGGTTGTCACTGTCCCCTTTGCAAACTGAGTCTTGGAACTGATGTAGGCCTAGTTGACGTCAGATGTTGCAATTCACCTGAATCCATGGCTATCTTTGAGAAGAGCTGTGAGTAGAACATCAGTTCATAAACACAAACACCCCGTGCGAACAGAGCTCTGTGAATTTTGTTGCCGGGGCAGAATGTGTGTGGAGGGCTAAGGTGACTGTTCAGAATGACCGCTACTCTGCTGCTGCTGGCTCTGTGATGGTCTGTGCAGAAGGAGATTTTATACTTATTTATACTTATTTATCTTGGACATTTTTTCTTTTTTAAAGGTAGGGTCTTATGATTTGGCTGCTGCTGGCCTAGATCTCCCAATGTAGAGACCAGGCTAGCTTTGAGCTCTAAGAGGTCTGCTCCTTTGCCTCCTGTGTGCTAAGATTGAAAGTCCCTGCTGCCATCTTTATATGTGGGCTGGAACATGTGACTAAAGATGCATACATACTAGCATGCTTCTGTAAGCCAGCCTTTTCCTACACTGGTGTGAGAGATGTAAATGGAAAGGTTAGAGCTGGGCAGAGGTGGGTCGCCAGAGCCACTCTAGAGTGTGAGGCCGTCTCAAAAAGAAAGAGGAATGGTGTGAATACACAGAAATAAGTAATAAAAATAAACAGATAAGGCCCCCTCTGCTGCCAAAGAGATGCTAACCTTACACTTTAAACCTGTACAGGCTTCCCTTGGGAAGATTGCTGACCTTCCTTTAAACATCCTTCTGCTACTCAGTTAGACACTGCTTCATTTGAAAGAGCGGACATTGTCTTTTTGCTGTTGCCATTTAGAATAATTAAAAGTTCGTAGATTAAGATTTTCTAAAACACACGTGTCCTCCTTTAAGTAACACAGCAGAGTTAGAAGCATTGGGACCATGTGACTGCACTGTGTTTTATTTTCAGGTCCTGGGCATCCAAGTGAAGTGCTTCCAGGAGATCATCACCATTGGGTACAGGGTCTATCACTCCTACGACCTCCCATGGTTTAGAACACTAAGTTGGTGAGTGGCCGTGAAACACTGGAGATACGGAGATCTGACTCACTTCTAAGTTCTGAAATCATAATGATTCTGGAGAAAGAAAAAGGCGGAGCCACTGAATTTGTTAAGCCGCAAATGACCTTTGCTCCTTCTCTGGCACAGCCTTTCTTAAGCTTGCAGTTTAGTCTTTGTAATGGTATCTAATTAATTCTTTATATATATATATATATATATGTATATATATATATATACATATAATTCTTTATATATATATATACACACATATACTGTTTTAATTCCTCCCTGATCATGTTTTTATGAAAAAACTTATCTTTTTCCCCAAATAGTCAAGAGAACACAAAATATTTGATATGTACAAATACATGTAAAGTTTTGCTGTATGTACTTTTTAAACACTTCATGTACTCATCCTTATCAAGACCTTGAGTAGGAAACAAGGCGCTAATACTAGATCCTTTGCAGCCTACATGGTCATGCACTTAAGGGAGTTATTCCATCAACATCTTCCAGGGAGCCATTGGCTTAAGACAGATGTACCTCACCCTGGGGGCTTCAAGCATCCTCTAAAGTAGTTCCCTACCCACGTGCGGTGGCAAGAGCCTGGAACCCTAGTTCTGAGATCCAACAACCACAGCAACTCACTGAGTTGCTGACTGTCTGAGGCAGGGGGACCATTAGGACAGAATCAGCCTAAGATATATAGTAAGATCCTGGCGATGGGGGCATGGCGGGGTGGGTAGGTAGCTGTCAGTAAGGTAATTGTCTTGTCAGGTTTCTTCACTTCCCATAACAGATATGGTGAATTCTCTCTCTCCCTCCCTCTCTCTCCTTTTCCCCCTCCCTCCTTCCCTCCCTTCCTCCTTCCCCCCTCCCTCCTTCCCTCCCCCCCCTCTCTCTCTCTCTCACACACACACACACACACACACACACACACACACACACACTAAGTTCGTAAGAATCACTGCTCACCTGGAGCCCTTCTGGCATTGGGCAGAGCTGAGAAGGCCATGAGGACAGTGCAGGGAGCAGTGAGGGAGATGCTCGCCATCTCTTCCTCCTTTCCCTTCTTGCTCGGTGTGGTGAGGTGGCGTTGTGTCATCCAGTATTTATTATTAAACATGGGACTATTGAGCAGATAAGAGTTCCTTTCATTATAAACTTAATGCTGTGTGTGTGTGTGTGTGTGTGTGTGTGCGCGTGCGTGCGCGCGCGCGCGCGCGCGCGCATGGGCATGTGTACCCATGTCTGCTGTATTTTGCTGTTGCTGTCACTGATACTGTATACTGTGGGTTGCTGGTTGCAGTTGCCTCATAGGTTTAAAGCTAAGTTTAAGATGAGGAAATGGCACTGTGGTGGAGCGTATTTTGGATTAATCACCTAATTGGATTTTGATCTTAGTATTGACATCAAAATGCAGGGATTAATTGTGTCACATTTGAGCGGGAAAGCATTTCAACAGAAAAAGCTAACGGTTTACATTGCAGGTACTTCCTCCTGTGTGTGAACTACTTCTTCTATGGAGAGACAGTGGCAGATTACTTCGCCACATTTGTTCAGCGGGAGGAGCAGCTGCAGTTCCTCATTCGCTACCACAGGTTCATCTCCTTCGCCCTCTACCTGGCAGGTAACTTGGAATCGCTCTGTACTGACGCGCAGCTAATGGTTCCCTAGGCTAATGCTTGCGTAGGCTATTTAAATGCATTTGTGTTTTTCCTGTTACATTTTATTCTGGGCTCTCCTTAAACTATTTCTCATGTACAAAGCTATTTATTCCACTGTGGTCTTAAGTAGCATTTACTTTCTAGTAGCAATTAAATAAACATGCATAATTATAGCATTCCATATTCTTGAGATTTTTCTTTTCAATTCATAGTTTTTTAAAAACCTTTGAAACACAGAGCATTTATTAATCAAATACAATTTATAGAGAAAAGTTTGCATATGTATGTATGTATAATGTCCCTAGGGAATAAAGCTTTCTTCTAGATTAACTACGTAGTCTTCTGGGCATGGCGTACTATGTGTGCAAGTGTGTTTACAGGATGCTGGCATGTGTGCAAGTATGTTTACAGGACGCTGGCCACCTCTTTGTTGCTTTAGATTGAAAGTCAGCTGTTTAAGGAAGAGCTGGGATGCACTGAGTTCCAGTCTGTGCTTGTGAGGCCTCTCGTTCCTTAACTCTCTGATTCTAAGAAATGAGGGTGGGATCACAGCGTGGAAAGATACTGAGGGCTTTTGAAGAATGGGGCTTTTTCTAAGAGATCCTTCTTATTTTATATCGGCTTTTTTTATCCAATCCTGTTTTATGATCCCCCCTCCCCCAGTTTAAAAAGTTATTAATTGGGGCTGGAGAGATGGGTCAATGGTTGAAAGCATTGGCTGCTCTTGTCACGGCCCTCAGCTCGGTTCTCAGTATGCACGTGGTGGCTCCCAACTATCCAGGGATGCAGTACCTCCTCTGATCACAGACATCCAGGCAAGCTAAAAGCTCACACACATAAAAAATCAAATACATCTTTAAAGAGTCACTGGTGATGTGTTTACAGAAGATGCATTCTTAGAAATAATAGTCTCTAAAATATCCCTGTTCTCTCAGTCTAGAGGTGGCTGGTCCATTTGAATTCTAGGCAGCTGGAAGGAGTGTGATCACGAAGAGATGGCAGTGACTGGCCCCTGCTGAAAGGTCCCCTTAAGGTTCTGTAGTATGAGACAGAGGGATGTTGGCTGTCAGTACACATCTGGGTCACCACCGAATTTTGCTTTCTCTCACCAGACAACAAGCTTGATTTCTTTGAATGAAGACTTGATTCCAAGGTGGAGTCTTTCCGTAGGAGATAGGAGCCTTCTCAGGCTGCAGACCAGCGGCACTTCGCCCTTGCTGTTTCAAAAAGTCAGTGAACTTAGCAGGAAAGAGCTCTGTGGTAGCTTTTGGTTTCCCTGGGCTTGTTCATTTGTTTTGTTTTATGGCTTCTGGTGTGTCTCAGACTGAGGGTCCCACATCTCCCAGTATGCCTTCTGTCATTACCCCTCACAGTTTTGCTTTGTTTCATGTTGTTACTATAATTACTTAGCAAAATTAATGTAAAGTAGAAACCATTTATGCTATTTATTAGTTTTAAAACTCAGTCTTTAGAGGTCTGTAGTGTCAACAGTGTCCTAGCCCCAGGTCCCCTCATATTCTCTGTCTCTGTGAGTGATGCACCTACTTGTTTCTTTTTGGCATTATTTGTTTTGATGTTGACTTCTTGTTCAATCCTGTCTCACATTTCACACACTCAGGCCTTTCGGTCATCGTTTATGGTACCTAACAGGTTCCCAAGCCATTCCTTCCTGTTGAGCCAAATACCATCTCATTTCCACTCCTATTTTAAAAAGATTTTTACTATGTGTGTGTTCTGCCTGAATGTATGTCTGTTCACTATGTGCGGTGCAGGGCCTGAAGAGGCTAGAAGAGGGTATTGGACCCCAGGAGCTGGAGTTAGAAATGGTTGTGATCTACCACATGGGTGCTAAGAATTAAGCCACGGTCTTTTGGAATAGCAGCCAGTGCTCTTACCCATCCCTCCAGCTCTCCATTCATTTTGAACTCTTCCTTCTCCTTCTACTGAAACACCTGCCCTACCTTCTCCTTCCCACACAGTTCAGCTTCAGAGCCTTCCATATTTTCTGTGGGCGAGCTCACATGTGCTGTAGTATTCTGTGTTTTTGTGTGCTAAATGACTGGAAATCTGAGATTGTGCATGTTCATACATGGTGCTTGTGAATGCGTGTGTGTGTGTGTGTCTGTGTGTGTGTGCTGAATGACTGGTGCTTGTGAGTGCTGTCACTTGGCCTCCTTGCCTTGTCTGTTGTCTTGATGTGAGTCTTTACATTGTTAATCAGAACACTGAGTCTGGATGATAGGGCTGGACTTTGGAACAGTATGGGGAAGTGGGAGGCACTGTGTTCATAGATCTGTACTGTTATAGTGTGAAAGGGTGCTGTGAAAACACTGGTTTTATTGCAGTGATCAAAGGACTTTGGAAAGTATGTCTTAGCTGATGTTATAAGCAAAGATAACCCAAGCTGTTTCACTGACATTGAATTTTCTCTCCCCGTTCCCCACTTTCCTGGTTTCTGCAAGTACTTCAGATAATGTCCTCATATCTGAACACTGGAGAGGGGATCTGTAGGTTAAAGCGCATGTGGCATTTGTCTTTCTGGGCATATGCAAAGGCACGGTCTAGCTGGGTCTTAGGGTAGATCTGATTTTGGCTTTGAGAATTCTCCACACTGATTTCCAGAGTGGCTGCACCAGTTTGCAGTTCTGCCAACAAAGAATGGGGTCCCTTTCCCACATGCTTACTGGCATTTGTTGTGGACTGTTTTCTTGGTCTTGGCCTTTCTGCTGGAGAAAGATGAAATCTCAAAGCGATTTTAGTTTTCATTTTCCTGATTGTGAAGGATGCTAAACACATTGAGAGATAGCTCTTAGCCTTTTATTTCTTTTGAGAACTCTCTGTTCAGATCGTTTGCTCAGTTTTTAACTGGATCATTCATTTTCTTGACCGTTTTGTGAAATGTTGTAAGTTCTGGGTATTGATCCTTTATTGGGTGAATAGCCATCAAATATCCTCTCGTCTGCAGGCTTCCTCTTCACTTGACTGATTCTTTGCTGTACTGAGCGTTTACTTTTGTAAGGTCCCACTTGTCAATTCTTGGCTTTACTACCTAGGCAAATGGAGCCCTTTCAGAGAGTATGCTTCTTCACCTGGATCCTGTAGGTACTGCTGACCGTGCAACTTCTAGGAGTTTCAGCATTTCAGGGTCCACACGGAGGTCTCTGATCCATTTCAAGTTGATTTTGTACAGTGTGATAGATGTGTCTCCAGCTTGATTCTTCTATATATATACACATCTGTGAATTTGAGGAGTCGAGGGGGGATGGGAGGGAAGGAAAATAATAAATACACACTCATATAAAAATCTTAAAGAAATAAGGATAGCATAAACCTAGTCATCGCAGAAGGAAAACTTAAAATGAGACTTTTATGTGCTTGGCAGTTGGAGCGGACTCATATCTTTGGCCCCTCTCTTTCACCCATGCTATCTCTACCTCCGCTCCTGAGTGTTGGTTCAGCTTTAAGACGTCTCTACCAAAGAGTGTTTTCTTACTGGTTTCGCAGTCCAGTGAGCAGTTTACTCTGCATATGACAGATAGGATATAGGGACGGTGGCCCCTGCCCACTGACAGATAGGATGTAGGGACAGTGGCCCCTGCCCACTGACAGGATGTAGGGACGGTGGGCCCTGCCCACTGACAGATAGGACATAGGGACATGGCCCCTGCCCGCTGACAGATAGGATAGAGGAACAGTGGCCAGTACCCACTGCCCTTATTCTGCCATAATCCTTACTTGTGGACATTTAAAATCAGTCTTCAAAAACAGACAGAGGCAGCTGCTGCTTGGTTCTCTGTCCCAAGGAGAGATGTACCGTGGGTTACACTGCCCCATGTCCTGAGCGGGTTACACTGCCCCATGTCCTGAGCTCAGTGATGAAAAAGCTAGCATTTATCTCATGTGCTGTAAGTCAGCTGGCAAACCTGTGTAAGATTCACTGTGAATCCACTGCAGAGCCTGGCCGGCCCACATTCACCTCTGCATTTTCAGTATCCACCTTTGCCAGAAACACATCTTTACAAGGTTACGGGTCTTCTGAGCAAGCCTGGCATTGTGTTAATATATGACTAGGGGCTTTCACTGAATCGGGCAACTGCAGTATGTCTTCATTGTAATAAGTGTTTGTGGTGCTGTCATACTCTCAAATACTGGGAAAGGAAGTTACTTGAGAGCATTATACTGCATTTATACTACTGGTTTGGAATGCTTCAAGTTATTCTTTATTTGAATTCTGCCACGCGAGTTTCTATTGAATGGCGTCACTTGAAGGTAGGAACATCTAACACTTCTTTTCATTCTGTGGTCCTCAGTTCTTGTTTGTGAAGTGGAGATGATGGTGGAGTTAATACATTCACATGCTTAGACGGGAGCTAGGAACATACCGTGTTTAATGGGCATTAGCTGCCAGAATAGTTGTAGACATTGAACATACTCTGTGACACTTTCAGTGTGGTAGGATCTGCTAACTGAATATTGAAAACAGGCTTTTCCCATGCTAGGCAGACACTGCCACTGACCTACTGGCCAGCTCTTGATACAGTGAAAATTTAAGATTTTTCAGCTCTCATATTAGCAAGGGACTAATTCATTTAATTAATGTAGGAGATAGTGACTGAATTTTTTCCATGGACTATATCAGGTACTTCTGAGATTTCAAAATCGTTCCTTTAGGAAACTCCTAAAACCGCTAAAGGAGAGGAAATGTTGGGTTGAGTGATGGCTAAGATGTGCTTGTACAGTGATGCAGGAAACTGGTTATGGGGAGAGGGACTCATGAAATCTCATATTTGACACAAACTCACACCACTTGTCTTTTGTTCTTGAGCAGGTTTCTGCATGTTTGTCCTGAGCTTGGTGAAGAAACACTACCGACTGCAGTTCTACATGGTGTGTATCAGCAGCTTCCCCTAGCTGCACTCCTCTCCCTGTACTCATGACAGAACAGTTAAAGTAGTTTGCCTGAGCCTGGAGAATTTTTCATTTGTTTTCCTTTATTCATTAGATACAAAATACTGGAGATGAAAGGTTTTTGAGAATTAAAACTTACATCAGTTCCTAAAATGTTATTGAAGCAGTCAAAAAGATATTTCAAAGACAAAAAAAATGTAAACAGTATGTTTGAATTCCCTGCTTGTGGGAATTCATCTCTGGGATAGTCGCCAGAGCTTAGGAAGTAACTGCTGCTCCGTTTTGTGGCAGTTGACTTTGAACACCTGCTGCTGACATGGTGGCAGAGCATGTGCCTTTGTGACAGTTGAGGTCAGCAGAGTCTCGCTGCCCTGAGATTCTCTGTTTGGTGCTTCCTAAGACCCATTACTTCACACAATGCGTTTCTTATTTTCCTAGAGTAGAGCTGTAAGTCTGCGGTCCAGGGCAGCACTGAGAGGTTGGAACCCAGGGTCAGCGAGGCTTATTCAGATTGGGTCATTCTTCCCACTTGGCCTTCCTTTAAGGAAACATTCTACAAATTATTACTGCTAAGACATTTGCTATATTTCCTAAAGTTCTAATTTCAGGGGATCCTATAGTAAAATTCTTAACGAAACCTAAAAACAAGCAGGACAGATTGGAGATAATGAAGTCTCCTCTTAGGAACTGGTTCTAGGGCTGCTGTGCACAGCAAACGCTATGCACAGTGTGTTTCTGCACGGCCTGCTTACATCCTCTTGTGCTTGTGAAATCATTTCAGTTCATTATAAGACTTTACACTGTCAAATGTAGTGACAAGTGACAAGGAGAAACGGGTCTGTACAAGACTTACAGGCCATAGAGGGCCAACTATAAAATGCTGCCTATTAAGAAAAAATTAATTTTAAGTATACAATATTGGTTCTTTTAAATGTATACCAGCAGAACAGAAGAAAACAACTAACATAAAATACCTTGCTGAAATGAGAAATGACTTTTTAAGAGTAAATAAAAATCCGAATTATTTGAATTCATAATTGCCCATCAAAATTTTCAGATGAATGCATAGAATTATGACTACTTGTGGCTCACACTCTGCCATAGTAATTGTGCTAAAAGTCACTGAAGTCACTGTCTCTCAGACTGAGAGCTAAGGGAGGGGTGTCAAGGGAGAGCTAGGGGAGGAACACGGCAGAGGGCTTTGAAACATGAAATCGCATTCGCTGAGCAGACATGGGAAGATTCACTTTGAACATGAGAAAATGGACTTTAAGGGCAGCGAATCCAGAGAGTTTTCATCCTTCAAGGAGAGGTTGTCATAGTAAACCCAGGGAAGAAAGCACCTGAGGGGTGTTACATGGAGCAGTCAGCCACCAGCACGGCTCTCCACAGCAGCTGTGGCTTCTTAGTCATCTATGTGGAGCGATCCACTCTGTGTTTTCAAAACGTAATAGTATATCTCTCAGCTATTAGTGTTCCGTATTTATCTATAAATTATGGCGGTTCACTCAGTAACTCATGCTTTCAGGGTTCTAATAGGCAGTACGAAGAGTGGAATGTACTAACTGCACTTGTTTTACTTGTGTGACCTGATCTTACAAATTCCAATCAGAAGTCATGGCAGAGAATGTGTGTTTCAAAACTGTTCTTGCTCCTTGGCTGCCCGACGAGCTGTGTTGCTAACCCTTGTGTTGTTGGGCTATTAACAGTTCGCATGGACTCACGTCACTTTACTGATAACCGTCACTCAGTCACATCTTGTCATCCAAAATCTGTTTGAAGGCATGATATGGTAAGGGACTATGCTGTGTTTGCTGCATTCTGTTTTTATGTCCTGCCTTTTAACCCCTACCACCAGGCAGTAACTTTCCAATTTCCACTACCGTGTACCACTTGGTGTGTCCCAGGAAAATTCCTGAATTTTACTTACTGTTTGGCAACTGAGCACAAAATGCTTCATTAATGACTGGAATCCTTTAGTTCCAAATAAAATTCAGGAAGTCTTTCTCAAGACCTAGTTACATTTTCAGCTGCTAATCAATCCCAATGTTACTTAAAAAAAAAAA
>NW_022196905.1:94148055-94173011 GCF_008632895.1 Mastomys coucha
AAAAAAAAAAAAAAGCAAGGGATGGATGTTATTTACACAACATGCAAAAAGTATGTGCCAGTCGGCCTTCAGAAAGGGGGCTCTTCTCCGGGTGGCGGTGAGGGAAGGAGCAGGCTTCTAGCCTGTTGCTTGCACAGAGCTGTGAGCTCCTCAGCACTGGGCTTCACAGGTTCAGAAAGCATTTTTATTAATTAAAAGTTATCCAATTTAATAATTAGAAGTGAGGTAGAATGGAGAGAAGGCTTAACAAGGTTCTGTGTACCCACATATGTGCAATAAAAACAACCCCTCCCCACCCCCCATCCACTGTAACATTACCAACTAGAGTCTTTTGTAGCTAACTGGAATTTTGCCAGAATAGGTTTTACCCCCTGACAGTTTACCAAAATGTGCATGTTTCTATGTAAACATTTACATCCCAGTTTTTGGACAGATGTCATATAAAACCTTTCGATTGAGGGAGGAATGTTGCTTATGTAAATAGGTTCTGCAGAGTTTGACAGAGTCATAGGCTAAGATAGAAAGAATTAAAATTAATATTTTTCCTGAAGGAGAGTTTTCACTAAGAGCTTGGGTAAACTTACCACTTTATTCTCTGCCTGCACAAGTGGCTTGTTGTGCATTCCACAAGGTTTCCTAAAAGAAATGATGGGGTTCTTTTTGTAAGTTGTTTCTCATAAAATTGAAATGTAAGTGTTTGTAGCTACAGCAATTGACTATTCAGTATTTTCCTTAGTTTAGTGATGGATTTTGTGCTGTTTCCTGGCTAAATGAACAAGCTCTTTTTGGTATTTTCTGTTTCTCCTGGGCCTTTGCCATGTACTGTGGGTTCATTCTGAGCTGTAGACCGGGTCACTGTGTAACTCTGCACATGTCTCTGCTAATATTTTAAAGGTTCCTTGTCCCCATATCAAGTGTCACGGGGTCACTGTAACTGCCTGCTGTCTAACTCTGCACATGTCTCTGCTAATATTTTAAAGGTTCCTTGTCCCCATATCAAGTGTCATCTGCAATGACATCACGGCTTACCTTTTTGGATTTTTTTTTGGAAGAACTCCTTTAATTAAGGTAATGGGAAATGCCAGAATGGAGCCCATCCCTTAACCTTAGAGCCGAGGCCCGGGATGGTTCACCCATTGGCTCTTTTGCACGAAGCAGCTCACGGCAGGGCAGTGGGATGCCTCCTCAGAGTTCCTCTGAGTTTGCTATCATGTGTGCAGTGGGTCCTCCATGGGAGTCAGGCTCCATTTTCCTCTGCTCCTCCTGGTCACCTCATCTTCCTCGTGGTTTCTCCTTCCCTGACCTCAGTTCTTTAGCCCATCCCAGCAGCCCCAGCTAGCCTTGGCTCTGCTCGCTCCGCTATCCCTTCCTTCATTAAACTTCCTAAAAGAGCAAGGCACACATCTGTGTGCAGAGACACCCAAGGTCATTTAAAAATAAGACTAGAGGGGCTAAAGCAAGTAGAGAAAGCTTAAGACAGGGAGGAAGCACCTGTGCCCAGCCCTGTGCCTTGGGTTTGATTCTGTTTGTGGACTGTGGAGCCAAGGACATGAATTAAATTATTCAGATCTTATTTTGGGGGCAAGAAAGAAACAAGTACTTATGAAAAAAATCTAAACTTTCCTAGTACTGATTTAATCAGTTTTTGTTTTGTTTTTTGAGATAGGGTTTCTCTGTGTAGCCCTGGCTGTCCTAGAATTTACTATGTAGACCAGGCTGGTCTCAAACACATAGATCCACCTGCCTCTTGTTTCCTGAGTACTGGGATAAAAGGTGTACACCACTATTGCCTGGCTTGATTTTTCTTTAAAGAGCTTTTTATGTTGGGGCTTCACTTAGGAGTCAGTTTCCATGCTGAGCAAAGTGTTCAATAGGAGTCTTACGAGTGTATTCCTTGGCTGAGAGGCAAGCAGGGGCCAGGATAATGATTAGCCACATGCTGCTGAGCAGTGTGAGCAAGTGCAGGGCTCCTGGGGAGTTGTGGGCAGCCTCCCCTCAGAGCACCTTCATCAGCTCTCCTCTTGTGGGCAGCCACATAGAACCAGGCTAAGGCAGGGGTCTGCTGGCCTGCAAGGGGTGGATCTCTGACATGTTTCTAAAGCTGCTGCGCCAGAACAAGTGAGCATGCTCACGAGTTCTAACCCAGCATGCTATGAGGGAGACTGCGAGCCATTCAGAAGCCCCGGTGGCTGGTTTTGAATACCTTTCAAATGATTTCACCAAAGAAGATCATTTATACGATACACCTGGGAGGTTGACCAGTTATCTGGTGATCTGCTATGAGTCAGCTGGAAGCTTTCTTAAGTCATCAGCAGAAAGTTTAAATCTACCTGATGACACTAATATAGATGCTGGATTATCCAAGGAGAAGGGGCATTGGTACCTTCTCTGTGGCAGAACTGTTGCCAGGTTTGTTAGGCTGCCAGCTACCTTAGCTTTGAGGTGCCTCAACGTAAAGGTTAAGAACTCTACAAGGAGCTCAGTCAGGTAGCTTGGGCTGTGACCCATTCCTTCTGTGGGAGTTGTTAGTTCTATCCCTGCAGGCCCCTTAACACAGCCATTTAAATTCTTACCTTCCATGGGCAGCTCTGGGCATTTAGGACCACAGACTCAAGTCTTATCTCCTTACACTACCAAGTTCCTGACTTACCTCCAGATTTTTCTCCCTTCAATGTCTAGTTGACTGGGAAATAAGAGTGAGACTGAAACATATCCAGTGTCTGTTCTTAGAAGCACAGTATATTTCTTTCTCTCTAATGGTAGATATAGATCATAGTGTGTGCGTGTGCGCGTGAGCGTGCTAATTTGGGCCTGTTGAATATTTCATTTTGGAAGGAAATCTCATATACATTGCATATTAGAACTGAGCCGAACATTCGAGCACTAGTTTGTAATCTTAGTACTTGAGAGGCTGAGGCAGAAGGATTGCAAATTCTAGACCAGAATGGGCTACATCATGGGACTCTGTCCCCCTAACCTACCTGCCCAAAACAAGACAACCTGGAGTGTACCAGTGCCTGGGCCCTATTGTGTTCCTTCTGTCCTTTGATCGGGAGTGGGCAGCACTGGTGGTGTGCACTCAGGATGACTAACAACCTTATTCCAAGAGGAGCATGCAGTCACAAGGAAAGGATTTCAGTACAGAATGTATAGCCCTCTGAAAGACAAAAAAGAGAAAGGACTTGAGGCTATTTAACAGAAATGAATTGACATTCATAATGCATCACATACAGGAGGGTCTGCTGTGTGTTAGATGCTTGTCTAGACACTTGCTCAGGTGAGTCACACGGTGCAGTGAGCAAGGGCAGCTTTAAATCGTTGGATTGAGAGAAAAGGGAAGACTGGGCAGCGGTGGCACACACCTTTAATCCTAGCACTCAGGAGACAGATTTCTATGAACTTGAGACCAGCCTAGAGTACAGAGCGAGTTCCAGCAGGATAGTCAGGGCTCTGTCACACAAACCCTGCTTGAAAGCAGAACAGGGGCGGAATGGGGGAGTACAGGGCGCAGGGAAGCTTATGGAGGCCCCGCAGTCCTGGATTCGCACTGCACTAACCCCTGCCCCCATCTTCTTCCGCCGCTATAGCTGTCTCCGAAGAAGACCTGGGAAGGATTCATTGGCGGTTTCTTCTCCACAGTCATATTTGGATTCATTGTGAGTTTTAGTAGGATGTTAATTGTATTTATATTCTGAAAACCCGTTAGATTTTAGCCTTTTCTAAACCTACAAAATCACAAAATACTAGTAATATTTTGTTAAAACTTATTAAATAGGTACCCATAGTCAGTTATTCTCTGCATTTTGATTAACATGGTCTTCTCTGATAGTCCCCCACTCCTGCCTGCTGCCTAAAGAAGTTTCTTTGATGAGAGATGAGAGCCACATTTACCTGTGGGCATCAGGACAGGCTGACACCCACTAAATACATCAACAGTTCAACCCCACACTGTAGACTCAGGGAACAGCACTGAAGGGGCAGGGCAGGATGGAATGGGACAGGGCGTGACCATTAGAACCAGAAGACCAGGCCCTGTTAGATTTTTAACTCTAGTCCTTGAAATTTGATATAAGTTGATATAAAGTTGATGTAGTTGATATAAAATATCACATCCAAACAGTGTAATCACAATAACATGAAACTTTGGGAGGGTAAATACATAAATAACTGGAAACTCAGTGTTGTCTTGTATGGGAAAACTACCCCTCTATTTAATCCATAAACATAATGCATTCTCAATGAAGATTCTAATAAAATTTGGGGGAAAAAAACAAGGTTTGAGGTAGAACATCAGTAATCCTTGATATACACAGAAGATCCTGTGTAAGGTTTATGCATCAAAAGCAAAATACCAAGTTAAATAATGCTGTAAGAGTTTGTTATTTAGAAATATGAGCTAGCCCTTAAAACATAACATACAGCCAGGTAAGAAACTGGTTTGTTTGGAGGCAAGGCAGTTATTCATTCTTAGAATCATATTTGAATTTTTTGAGCAGAACAATGGGGTGAGTGGCTAGAGGAGAACCAAAGGTAACCTTTTGTTTGGCAACTTAAATGTACAAGAAGATGTCTTATCTCCCATTTCCATGGCTGAGGACAGCTAACTTTAAGAACTGCCGTGGGCACCCTGGTCTGGTAAGGGATAATGGCACCTTTCATCTGCACTGCCGTGCACCGTTTGCTTAGTGATTTTGTATCATCAGCTGATGAGATTAGTGTAAGCCTGGGTGCAGCAAGCCCCCTGCACACCCCATATCTTTATAATCCACTCCTTTACTGCATCTTCCTAGCCTCTGCTAAGAGTTAGTGTGCGGACTTTTAAAAGTAAGGTCTTGCGCTCTGCGGGTAAAAGCAGACCTGGAGATGCTGGTTTGATCCCCAGAGTCCACATGAAAGGCAAAGGAGAACACTGACTCCACAGGGCTGTCTTGGGGCATGCATGCTTCATGCACACACACTTAGAGTAGTAAGAAGATACACTAGAGAGTAAGATCTCCTATGATGTTCTTTTAGACTGCATCAGCCCCACCCCTTCTTAGGAGACCTCACTTCTTTCAGAAATCCCTGCGTTCTCTCAAGGCCTTTGAAGGCCTTTCCTGGGACCATCCTGACCTCTGCAAAGATATCCCGGCATCTGGCTATGTCCTTTGTGACACATGCTTTCCTTTACTTGGGCATTGTCTTAGGAATCTTGCTTTGTTCTTCAGGCTGCCTATGTGTTGTCCAAGTACCAGTACTTCGTGTGCCCAGTGGAATACCGCAGCGATGTCAACTCCTTCGTGACAGAGTGTGAGCCCTCAGAACTGTTCCAGCTTCAGAATTACTCTCTCCCTCCATTCCTGCAGGCAGTGCTGAGCCAGGTAAGACAGACAGACAGACGTCCCATTAATCCGGGTAAGACAGACAGAAGTCCCACTAACCTGACTAGAGCCATTGTTCCTGATTGAGCTGCCTTTAAAAGTGACAGGGTTTCTCTGTGTAGCCCTGGCTGTCCTGGAACTCACTCTGTATACCAGGCTGGCTTCAAACTCAGAAATCTGCCTGCCTGTGCCTCTCAAGCGCTGGGATTAAAGGTGTGCCCAGCTGAAGTTCTGATTCTTAAAAAAAAAAAAAAGATATAGAAGTATCATCTTCTTAAACATCATTAAATGGGTATTAACACTCCAGGGCATTTGTATGTTTATATACTAGGAATTTATTTGTATAATGATTTAAATACTGATAGTAATTTAGTTTGTATTGTCAAAGTGTTTTAAAACATTTAAAAATAAATTTAAAAATTTTACAAATAAATGATTTGAATAAAATTTCCATATTTCTGATATGATTAAAGTCAGTATAAAACTCAGTCAAGACTCATCAGTTGAAAGAGCCCTTGATTTTTAGGGTTCATTATTAGCACGGAAATCTTCTAAAAATAAGTTTTCCCACTGCCACCATTTAAAGCATCTTTGAGGTGTCATTCTTCAGAATCTTTGGGACACTCTCTGGTGGAACCCCCATCTGTTAATACATAGTTAAAGTGGGAAATGGAATGGGCTGCTTAGTTTGTATGTGTGAAGAGGAAACAGCTGAAGGGTTGCCTCTGTCAGATTGTCCCCTGGGCTTATCTATAGGACGTTTTCTTATTTGCTGATTGACGTAGGAGGGCTCATGATGTGGATCCTAGACATTTTTCTCAACGTCCATACGTACTGTCACATGCTGTAAGACTTGAGCTGGAACCAGTCTTCAGTTTGGAGCAATGCCCCTTGCTTTGAGAACAGATCTGAAACTGTGGGCTGAGCGTGTTTCTGGGACCTTAGTCATCATGTGCTGCTTTCAGTTCATAGATACTTAAGTGGAAAAGAACTTTATAGTCAAAACACCTGCTGAAGGTGTTTCCATGTCAGCAGTGCTGGATAACAGACTCACACCACCACCCCTTGATAGTATTTTTTTTTAAGAATTATTTATTTACTTCATGTATATGAGTAGCTGTCTTCAGACACACCAAAAGAGGGCATCAGGCCCCATTACAGATGGTTGTGAACCACCATGTGGTTACTGGGAATTGAACTCAGGACCTCCAGGAGAGCAGTCAGTGCTCTTAACCACTGAGCTATCTCTCTAACACCCCCCCCCCCATAGATTCCATAGCTTTCAACTTAGTTTTGGCAAGAAAGACAAGTTTTTATTACTTTTTGTCATTTGAAATTAAATTGTTATAAAATATAAAATTAAAATAAGTCCCATAAGAGCAAAGAACTATGGCTGGCAGAACAACAGACTTTGGAGTGAGCTTGTGTGTAGGCCTCCAATGCAGCCGAGCTAGGATTCCACAGTTGCACCCTGGGTGACAGGGAGGCAGTGGGTGTGGGCCAGGGAATCCGCCCAGCGTCAGATGCCGGGTTTTCTCCTATGGTTGTCAAAGCTTGGAAAGTCAACAAAAAAAGTGGCCTGCTTTGACTTCCCACATCTGCCAAGCTTCCTGGGTTCTGAGGCACAGTGAATGCAGGGTTAACAAACAGGTCCTCTCTGCTTCCTCCTCCTCAGGAAACAGTGAGCTTGTACCCCTTCCAGATACACAGCATTGCCCTTTCAACGTTTGCATCACTGATTGGCCCATTTGGAGGCTTCTTCGCCAGTGGATTCAAAAGAGCTTTCAAAATCAAGGTTTGTTTTTACATTCTTCTCTACACATTAGAGTACACATTGTTGTACACATTATTAGGAGCTATATTGTCATTGGTATGTCATCCACAAGCCCCTAGGAAATCACACCATCCCCGAAATCTGTTTTTGCCTCACAGGCATACTGCCTGGCTGGTTTGAGTGTATTCTCCTTTGGTGGGTTTGGCTATGCCCCATTTGTTCATTCTGAAGTGTATGAACCTCTTCTGGAAATGGAATGCCCCCTCATTGCTGCTGTATGCACAGCCCTGCCATTCGAGATGTCAGCAATCTGTCTGTGCCTTGTGGCAGCTTAGCATTTCCCAGTCTCCTGATGGGCTCTGCTGAGGAGCTTTTGAAGGGGAGCTCTCATCCTGCAGGCTGTGAAGAACATTCTTCCACCACAGCATTTCCTCTCTAACCCTGCTACACAAAGCTTGCCCCACAGACATGTCCATATTGTCTCAGTAAAGCTTTGTTGATAAGACATGCTTATAGGCTAGATTTGGTTTGTGGGATGTGGTGAACTGATTCTGGTCCAGAAACTCACAATAGTCCCTATGCTTTAGAAGAGCTGGGTCATCCTAAAGTGATGTCATTTCAGTCCTCTGCCCTTACCATGTTAAGGTGGAATTGGCTCATTAAAGACTAGCATGGCTGTTGAAGATGAGGTCAGGGAAGGTAGCTCTGAGGAGCAGCCACTGGGGCTGAGATTTGATGAGGATGTCTTACAGAGAAGCCTAAAGAAGACAATTGAAGTGAGTACAAGAAGGAGTGGCTTGTCAAAGTGGGGAGCAAGGATGGTTGAGAACACAGTGTTTGGAAACCTGACCACACAGGCCTTAGGCTGACCAGGGAACGAAATGAGCTCAGGGAGGCCTCAAGATGCTCCGTCCCCGGTCCAGTCTGTGGTGACAAGTGAGGCTTCATGGGGTAACAAAAGTGGGGTCAGGCTGCTGTGGCTCCCTCATGCTTCAGCGAGCAGAGATGGGAGGAAGTGAGTTGGCAAAACTTAGTCACAGAGCTTCTCAGTAACTTAAATGGAGAGTAGGTATTAGAATGCCGTTGTAAACAGTCTTGAAGGTAGAGGCCTCCTGTGTGCTAGCTGCCCTAGTGTGCTAGAAGAGCCTCCAGTCACCTCTCTCCCTGGGGTTGAGGCAGGGTTTGCAGAAGCCCTGCTACCATTGCCCTGCCTCTCTGTAGGCTTTAGTGCTTGGATGTTCTCAGTGAGCCATGTGCGTTGCTCGTTTTTACCTCAGTGCTTGAAAAAGACTGTTTATCACTGGAGTGTTTCAGAGCAAGAACCTTTGGACAAGTCTAAATCAGAAACGCTTGGGCATATGTGAAACACCAAGGCGGCTTCCACACAGCCTGTGCCATGTAGGGGCAGAGACAGTCAGGAAATTAGAGGATAGAAACAGACATTCTATTTAAAATTTTATTAATGAGGAAAAGTGCTAGACTTAATATTTAGTATTATTTCAACGTCGTGGGCCAGTTTGGAAATCATTAAACAGTGAGTGGAGATTTTAAAGAAATAACGTTTTAATCTGTTGGTTGTATTCTAATTTATTTGTATTTGTTGGGAAAATGAATGGTAAAGTTGTTTTCCTTATAAGGTGAAAAAACATTAATATAACAGAATTTGGTATAGGTGATTTTTCTGCACATTTGTCTTTTTCTGCAGGATTTTGCAAACACTATTCCTGGACACGGTGGGATAATGGACAGGTTTGATTGTCAGTACTTGATGGCAACATTCGTACATGTGTATATCACCAGCTTTATCAGGTACGTTCCTATTGAAAACAGAACCGAAAGCTTCTCACGGCATGACTCCTTGGAGGTCCCATTAGTTTACCGTCTCTGTCAATGGTTGTTTACAGTGTCAAAATAAATGAAATCATAACTCTACATAGCAGGGTTCAATCTCCATTGTTTTTAGAGCATTTGAGCAGCCTAAAGGTAGTCTGCACCATGGTTCTTAGCAGGACTCGATTTATGTGCCTTATGCAGGGTTCAAAATTGGAGAGTTTGCCTTTCTTACCAGTAGGCATTCACTGATTGCCATTAAAGAGAAGACAGTTCATTCAGCCCAGCTGTTGAGTGTCTGTGACTCGTCACAAGATGTTCTAGGCATGAACACAGCAGACTATAAACCCTGTCCCCAGCACTTCCTGCGGGGGATGGGAGGGTCTGCAGAGAGCAACAAGGAAGTGATATTGATGGTTTCAGGAGCCATGGCAAAAATGAAGCAGGGGAGACATTACTGCTGCATGTGTGAGGGAAGGGCAGGAGGAGGTGGCTGCTTGGTGAGTGGTTGCTTGCTGGCACTGAGTTTCAGATCTGCCCTGCAATGTCAATGGAGCATGGGATAGCCAACAGTAGTGACTTGGCAATTTGATGCCTATGGTCTCCCCTGGGGCCCAGAAAGTCTTGGAAAATATGTTTTCATCAGTCATTTAGAGAGAGCGTTACATTTAGGAATTCATAAACATGCAATTAAAAATGTCTCCATAGCAAAGTAAGAATTTCTGTGCCACCTTCTGGTGGAGCCATCTCACAGTTCCCCAGCTTTGTTCAGCTTTTCAGATAATGAAGACTCCTTATGCTCTGTATGGTACATCTCTCCGTCCTCACTGGTCCATACTCTCCTGTCTTCATTTGTTTACATTTTTAAAGTTTAATGTGTTCCTTTTCTAGCTTTGTAAGATAAAGCCCAAGCTTTCATGTTCAGCCTTCTTATCTGATACTACACACTTGCTCTTGAACACCCTTTGCTCTCACCCTGTACAGACATCGTGTACATTTTCAAGTTCCTGCACCACTATCTTCTTTGGCACACTGGTTACTTAGACGTATATTGATTGATTTCCAAACAAATCAGGACTTTTTTGTTCCTCTCTCCTTACTGATCGTCGCCTTTGTTCCAATGTGGTTGTAAGAAGCATTTTGTGCCGTCATTTTTGAAACTTGCATCATGGCCCGCCACGTCACCCCTTCTGGCACATGCTGCATCCACAGAGAGGTGATGATCCCCCTGCAAGCTTCAGGCATACTATTGTGTCTGTGGGACTCTGTTCTTCTAAGTACTCAGTGTGGTCATTTGAGTTGCAGGTGCTTGTCTCAACTTGCTCTCTAGCTGTGGGGTCTCCTGTCAACTGCAGGCCATTCCCTTTCCTACTCTGGGAGAAGCATGTACATTTAGATCCTCTTCTTTGGAGGTTGTATTGGAACACATTACCTTGCACAGCAGCTTCTCTGTGTTGCTCGTCATTTGGTCAGTGAACCATGGCCATCTTACTGCTTCTCTACCAGCCCGTTCCATTATATGTCAGGACGGCCCCAGAGCTTCCTCTGGAGTTTACATTCTTTTTCTCCATCTTTTCATTTTTTTACATCCCCTTCTCTTCACTTTTAGCAGTGTCTTTCTCTTCTGGTTATTTTATTTTTCTATGACTTCAACTGACCGTTTTTGTCTTTTTTTCCATTGCATTGCCTTGTTGATAGATTTTGGTATTAGTGATTAAATCCCTAAAAAAAAAAAAACCACAAAATAAAAACTTTATTATTCAGAAGATGGCAAGTTTCTAAGGCATTAATTCACATTTGCTGTTTAAGAGGACTCTCTCTTGTGCTGGCAGCGGCAGCGGCAGGGCCATGTTCAGCTGCGTCCCTGCCTTGAAAGCAGATCCTTGACCTATTTGGATCCAGCTAGCAGGAAGCTCTTGCTGATGTCACTTTCCATGTCCCAGCGCCTGTTGGGATGGCCCCTCTCTCTGTGGCCTGGCAGCTGCTCCTGCTGGGCCAGGGAATGTAACAAGACAAGCTGGGCTGTAATTTGAGTAGACTCTGGCTGTGAGGGGCACATGCCACAGGTCCTTGCCAGCTTGCCTCCAGAAATGAAGGTGACCCATAGGATGGCTGCCCTGTGCTACTGTGCAGCAGTTGTTGGAAGCCAAAGGTCTGCAGAGTAAATTGTGCCTCTGCTCATCCCACTATGATGATAACTCCACAGAAGACCACGCTTCAGTGTTGGGAGTGGCAGGGCAGTTCTTAGGATTCTGTTTAACAGCCTGTATTATAAATCATTTTACTTACCTGTTCTTAGTGTGAGCTGCCCTCTGTGGTTCACACATGGGATTTCCCAGTTAGATCCCACCATTGTTCACACACTCTCTCCTCCACAAGTGTGCGCACACGTTCCTCCACAGTGCACTGGGGAAGGTTTATGACAATAATTAGACATAGAGATTTTAAGGTGCTAAGTTTTGGTGCTTTTTTTGTTTTGGTTTGTGTGTGTGTGTGTGTGTGTGTGTTGTTTTTGTTTGTTTGTTTGTTTGAGACTCTGTATTCCAGACTAACCTGGAACTCACTATGTAGTCCAAGTCACAGTAATTCTTCTACCTCAGCATGTCCAATGTTGAACTTACAGTTGTGAGCTATCATGTCTGTGGGATTTCATAAAGCCGTGTTTTAGAACTGTACATATATGAATGTGATGGGCTCTCCAACCAGCCTGTGGGACATTGGGTTCCCAAGACTGCAACAGAATTACCAGAACCCAGAGGGTGGAATTCTCCAGCTCGTTGCACCCCAGATAAGTTGCACACTGTAGGGCTGCAGCAGGGGTCTTGGAAGAGTGAGCCCAAGGAGAGGGGTGATGGGCTAGGCCCTGCCCCGCAGTCACATAGCCGCTCCTTGGGCCCCTCTCTCCTCAGCCCTCTGCCGATTGCTGTAGCAGATGAGCTAGGAAGCCAGGGCTGCCTGCTTCTTGGTCTCCCTAAGACTTTGAAGAAGGCCCTGACACCTGCTGTCCATCCCAGGTAGGGCTTTGGTGGAGGACTTTTGTGTTTTGTCTCTCAGGTGACCGATCATAGTTCCCTGAGGGTATTTCTTCAACAAAGTACCTTACGTGGTCTACAAGTCTCTCTGAGGCTAAAATTTTCAGGTTTTTTCATGTGCCTCCTTTTGGTTGGTCCTGTGTCTGCTGCTCTGAAGGTCTGTTCTTTATCAAGTTGCCCTTGAGAATGTCTGTAGACCTTAGACCTTAGATCTGCTTCCTCCATGCACGCTCTCCATGCTCCCGTCTCGTGAGCACTGGACAAGTCCGAGTGCGGGCTTGTGAAGAGCTGTTTCCCTTCTATAAAGGCAGCTGCTCAGTCAGCACTTAAGAATGGGTCTTCGGGCATGTGCTCGCTTAGCTTCTGTGCAGACTGTGAATGGGTCTTCTCTGCTTCACCACCAGGGGTCCGAATCCCAGTAAGGTGCTCCAGCAGCTCTTAGTGCTCCAACCAGAACAGCAGCTCAATATCTACAGAACCTTGAAGATTCATCTCACCGAGAAAGGCATCCTGCAGCCCACCCTGAAGGTGTAGCTGCTGCCCTGAGGACCAACTGCTGAGGAGGAGCTCGCATACCAGCTCCGACTGAAGTCGCATGCACTGAGCCAGCCTAAGGCTAAAACTCGGTAGATGCAGGCTTTGCAGATACAAATGTTTCTCTCGCTGAAATTACTGTGAATATTTAACAAACATGAGATCTAAGATGAGTGTGCAGCAGTTGCCCACCCGTGAAAGAGCCTGTACTTTTCTAAGATGTATTTTCCAATGTTAAAAGTCTCTGCCCTCACTGGCCGGGTTCCATGATTTAGGAGACTTAGGTTTTAAAGAGTCAAACACTATCAACTGAGGCCCTCTTAGGGTTGTGCCTGGCAGTATGATCTTTTGCACACACATTGACCTTTGCACTGGGAACTGTCCCTTTGTAGCTGGATGCTCTGCAGGCCCCGTGGGAAGCGACGTCTCCCGGCTTCCTCCTCTAACGATCTCCAGCATTTCTGAAGGGCTGAGTTAGATTAAAAAAAGAAAGAAAAAGAGTGATTGTCCACTTTTCTCTCTCTTCTTTTTGTTTGTTTGTTCATGGCACTGGGCTAGAACCCAGGGTCTGGTACATACCAGGCAGGTGCCCCACTCCTGGGCTCCGCTCCAGCTGGACCTTTCAGAGAAAGTCATGGAGACACCCTGGTTTAAGTAGTTTCACAGTTCAGAAGCTACAGGATGAAGCTTACGTCACTACTGATTTGTTTAAAAAGAAGTTTTCAGAATCCATTTCTTATGAAACTTTTGGAGCGGCATCTAAACAACTTCCCAAGAGACTCAGTGTCCTGTGTGAGGAGCCCAGCGTGGGGCTCCTCCACCAACAATACCTCACCAGGGTCCGCAGTCCTCTGAGTGATTTGGGGGGTGCCTGAGCAGCAGCAGGCTGCCTGGGGTGAGGCACTGCTTGGCAGTCCATCTCTCTGTACACCACACCTGGAAAGAGGAGAGCTTTCCCTAAAGACCCAGCCCAGGACAGCCCCCTGCTGGTAGTTAACCTCTGTCACATTGCACTTCCTGTCCTGTCTGGAACTCCAAGAATAAAAATCCAGCAGAAACAAGAGCCGTGAAAAGCTGAAAAGCACAGGAATTGCCACGGCTTCCACAGGTGGAAGAGGGCCCTGTGAGCAGGCTAGCAGATCTACTACAGCGTGTGCTCTGCAGCCATCCTTAACCAAATGTCATGGTCACCCCCAGAGATGACCTAGTTCTCCAACTTCAGTGCCCAGAGGGGGAGACATGGAGACACTGTAAAGGATAATTTGGTAATGAAAAGAATAAATGTTTTGTTTAAATTAGAAATAAATTTCAGTTATCACACATGTCCTTCCCACTTGTAGATGTTCTCAGGTTCTGAGGAGGAGCCCATAGCCATCACTAGCCCCCTACACACACAGTGTATGCGTGAGCATTGCGATGCTATGATCCTCGGTCCTGAGAACGCCATTGTTGTCCCCTAGGTGACTTGTGATCCCGGGCTGCATTCAGCCCACATCCTCTGCATACAAGCCAGTGGAAGCCTGGGAAGCACTGCCAGGTTAGGTGACCCCCTCTCAGTTGGGATGTGTGGGAGCTGATGTCAGCTGCCACAGCTTTTGTCTGTCCCATGCCCTACCCCAGATGCTGACCATAAATGAGTTTCAGGCACCAAAGAAACACAGGGAAACCTTGTGATAGGAGCATGCCCGGGAACGAGCAAGGATGCTTGAGGACAAGGTGGCTTCTTACCCACCATGTTGTCGTGGTGAGGGCTTGCGAGGCAGAATTATGAGAGCATTACTTAATACATGTATTAAAAATCAATATTCTTCTAAACAAAGGACTATTTGGGGTTACAGTAAGAGCTTTTCTCAAATCTGTTAGAGCTGGGTGTACATCATGCCATATAAAAACAAGTGAGTTCTTTAACAACACTCTAGAGATGAACATTTTAGCATACATTTTATAGCGTGTATATTATAATGGACTATACTTTAGCAAACCATCATCGTGAGAGCCAGACTGATCAGCATTACATTTGCACTGGAAGAGGCGTCATCTAATGGCGTGCTGCAGTGGGTGAATGACAACCAGAAGACACACCACAGCGGTGACCCATCGATGGAAATATCGCCGTTTGAACTGCTGCATGACCTGTTAGCCTTTGGGATGGTGATGTCTGAGAATGGGGTGTTCTCCTGAGTCTTCCTTGTGGTTTTGAACAGACAGTTGCTGTCCGAGATTAAAGGCTGCCCCCCACCCCCACCTTTGTCCCTTTGCACTTTGAGCAGAGGTCATGGTGACACCTGGTCTGATAAGAATAAAGGTCTCAACAGTGTGGATATACTGTAGAGTGAGAGTTTATGCTATGTGTCAATCAGCGCTCGACGCTGTGGATATACTGTACAGGGTGAGAGCTTATGATATGGATCAATCAGTCCCCTGAATCTTTTTACTGAAACTGGGATAGAAAAATAAAAATTCAATGGTATTTTGATTTTGCAGTGCTGTTTTCTCGTCAGAGCAAAAGCATTCTATAAGCACCAGGCTTCTAGACACCACCTTGTCCCACAGCGTCACCTTACCTACTGCTAAGGTGAACTTCATTGTCCCTTGCCGATCACACGAAGGAACCCTGATTGGTGTCCAGTGTGGAGTAGCTGGTTAGTTCTGCCTGCCCCTCCTCTACTGCACAACTTCAGTGGCAAAGGGCAAGCTGGTGCTGCCGAGCTGAAAACCAGCTGCTGCTTCAGCCATGGCTGCTGTGGTGGCTTCTCAAATAGTAGGCAGCCTCCCACTTCACTTGAGCAAACCCGGAATCCCCCAGTAATCTGTATAGCACAGTGAGCCCTTCTGGAAATAACTGGAACTCGCGGTTTTCAGCTCCACTTAGACAAGACACAAGGAGACTTCTCGGAGGGGAGGGGGATGGACAGAGTGGAGACAGATGCAAACCCAGAGTTCCTGGGAGATGGGGCACCACCTGAGCACCTTTGAGAAGTTCCTGGGAGATGGGGCACCACTCGAGCACCTTTGAGAATCTCCTTCCCTTCCTGAACTTTCATGTATAAAGGGTCTATGTATTTAGAAGCCTATGAAATTGCTGCAAAGAAAACAGGGTCCAGACAATTCAAATCAATAGCCATTCTGACAGCCTGGTGTCTTATGTATAGACGTGGTACACACCCTGGGTCATTTATTCAAGCACAAAAGGAGCAGGGGGAATCGTTCCACTTTCCTAACATGTACAAAGGGCACAGAGAAAATTCTTTAGACAGTCAAGCTGTCCACATAAGCAGGAGAAAGGAAAGCCACTTTGGAAGAACAGAACTCCATCCAGATCGCTCTCCTTCCAAGCCCACAGAGTCTGCTGGGGCCTTTCTATGAACTCCAGCCTCCTTTCTGCTGGGTCTGACTGGAGCTTAGTGGATTCTGATGGTTTTCTAGTCACAATCATGTGACTTTTAACCTTCAGTTGGGATCTAGAAGAGTGCTAAGTTTGGGGAATATTCTTAAAAACTTGCAAACATATTTTTCATTCGTTTGATAAGGTAAGATGGACATACTTCATTGGTCAGAATGTCTTTTTCCTCCCCAGACACTTTGCTGAGATGTAATTTACATACCAGGCTAGGCCTGCTAATGCACGCCGGTCAGGCCAGCCCCGGTCAGGCCAGCCCTGGGGAGGAGAGAAGCAGGATAGTCAAGGCCAAAGTCGCCTCAGCTGTGCGTGACTTCCAGACCAGCTTGGGTCTACATGAGAACTCGCCTCAGAGCAGCAGCAGCAGCAGCACTAATTTATGAGTCAAAACTCACTCAAGCCAAAGAGAGTTGGAAACCATTTCCATGTCCTCTCCAAAGGTTGTTGGTGCCCATTTGTAGTTACTCCATTTGGATGCCCAAATATGGTCAATCCCTGAGCTGCTGCTTACCTGCATCAGTCTGTCTTTGTGGCCATTCTGTACTAATGGAATCATGGCTAAGCAGTATTCTGCATCAGGCATAATATTTTTACATGATTCACTACTTTTTATGAATATTGGATTTGGACAACCCACTTACCAGTTGATAGGTACTTGCATTACTTCCAACTTGGGGCTTTTATAAAAAATGTTTCTGTAAGACTTTCTAGAAATAAATGCCCGCAGACACGCCCTCGGTTCTCTTTCATAGATTGCTAGGGGTGGGATTGCAGGCTTGTGTGGAAAGTTCATGTTTGAATATTAGCCATCATTTTCCTGGCTTCCAGCAGTCCCTTCAGGTCCTGCTTGGAAGCTTTGTTCTCCTGGCCCCACAAGGCCATTGTTCTCTTGAAATCAGAGCAGCTGGGATCATAGGGGATCCTTCTCAGATTGGGCAGATTAGCATCACCTCCTGGAAGTAGGGAGGGCTCACAAAGCAGCTGCTTGCCCCCAACTACAGTGACAAGACAAGGCTAAGATGAGCTGAGGCTGCTCTGTCTGAAGGCAGAGCATCTACAGCAAACCCCAGGTGCCGGTCTTCTATGTGTTGCGGAGTGGGCGGCCTCTGTGGTGTATGAAGTCAGCCACTTGAGTAGAGAGATGCTTCAATGGCGGCTGATACACTAGGGAACATATTGTCCCTGCGAGTAGCACATCTGGAATGGGCTACCATGAGCTATCGAGCAGCTGTGGCAGCAATTGTACCACCTCTGTTATGGGTGATAAGACATGCAACTGAGGGCGGTCTGACTAGAGGAATTTAAAAAGAAAACCACAAAGATGCCATCCTCTGTGAGCCTCTGAACTGGCAAAAAACCCCTGGGGCTCAGGGTAGGGAAGCAAGGGAAAGGACACAGATTAGGGGCTCAGGGTAGGGAAGCAAGGGAAAGGACACAGATTAGGTCTATGTTACAAGTCCTCCATCTCAAAACTTGGAATTTAAAGAAAAATCAGAGAGGAAGGAGAAATGGTAACAAGGTTATCATTAGGCCCAACCTTTTACTGCACAGGAAAGAGGACTCCGAGGTTCAGCACACAGATGGGGGTCTTCATGACTTCTTAGAACTCTGGTAATATGGGACTTCACCTCTGAAGAAAATCTAAAACTTATTGCTTCAAAGTTACCACTGTGTCCTTGATAAATCTTGTTACCTTTTTGTCAGCCAGAAACAAGCTGGAGTCACCTGGGAAGAGGGAGCCTCTAGGCAAGTCTGTAGAGCATTTTCCTGATTAATGACTGGCATGGGTGGGCCTAGCTCCGTGTGGGCAGTGCCATCCTTGGGCAGGTGAATTGTGTTGGAAGGCAGGACTGAGGGCTGGGAGATGGCTGAGCCCTGAAGGGCTAGGCTCAGGGCCAGAAAAGACAGAAGAAAAGAAAGGCTGAGCGAGCCAGTGAGTAGCACTCCCCCATGGCGTCTGCTTCAGTTCTTGCCTCAGGTCCTGCCCTGACTCCTCAGTGATGGCAGACTGTGGTACTCACAAGTCAGTAGCCTTTCCCTCTCCAGCTTTTCATTTGGTAATGGTACCAGTCCAGTCTGGGTGACAGCAGCCCACAGAGGTGTATAACTTCAGAGAAGCTAGCCTAGCCTCCTGGAATTCATTCGTTGGCATTCCCTAACTCAGATGTGTTCCAGATTAGTCTTTGCAATAGTCAACGGGCCAGATTAGTCTTTGCAATAGTCAACGGGCTTTCATTCAGGCATAGAGATGCCCCAAGAATTAGTCAAACTAAGATTAAAACAGTTTCCTGGCCCCAACAGTGTTCCAACCGATCCCAATTGATGCCAAGCTGTTGCTAGCTTGGAATTTCACAGGCAAGCTACTTAAAATCAGACAGACTGTCTCCAAGGTAAGAGAAAGAGATCAGACATTATTTGTTTACTATCAACAAAGTAAAAATTAGAATTCTCGGAGCAGTCACACACACACACACACACACACACACACACACACACACACACACACACACACGGCAGACTGCTTTACATACTAGAGAGAAGCCAAAGGGCTTCCCTGAAATTGGGAATCTGTCACTAATATAGTTGCAGCCAAGGGCATTCTCAGGAGCTGCTAGAACGGGACCTCCTGGTGCTTACCTCCTATGAGCTGGCAAGATGGCTCTTCACGGAAAGGACACCACTGCCCTTCAGAGGGAATTGTTCCCACCTGACTGTTAGTTCAAAGTAACTTTGATGTGGCCTGGCTGGCTGGCTGGCTGGCTTCTGTCAATTCTGTCTCCTTTTGTGTTCAAGATGACTATAAAAGCCTACTGTGTGTGTGTGTGTGTGTGTGTGTGTGTGTGTGTGTGTGTGTGTGTGTAGTGGAATGAAGAGGAGCTGTGCTGTGAAGGGGTTGGTGTACTGCGAGGAGGTCCGCAGCCTTCAGGGCCCGGAGCGCTTAGGCGGGGGTGGGGGATGGGGGATGGGGGGTGGGGTCCGGGGTCTGGGGGGGGTGCAGGGCTCATCCAGAAGAGGCTGCTGCTTTAGGACCCAGAGCCTCCTGACTTTTCTTTTCCTTTGTAATGACCATAAAGGTCAGATGCCTAATTTTAAGAATATACATTCAGATCCTGCACTTCCTGTGTCAGTCTGTCATTTTGCCAACTCCTTGCCCGCCTGATTACCTGGACCCCAACTTCTCGAGCAGGCTGAGAGATCACTGAGGCTCCCTGGTGTTTTATCGAATCAATAGAGAGCAAGCTAAGAGACAGACAGAAGAGCTGATGGGAAGGAAAGCCGAGGACAAACACTTGGTGCCCTTCTGTCGTCTGAGACCTTTGCCCCATCTCCCCTTCACAGACACTTTTGTAGGGAGATCATTTCCTAGACAACTAGGAAGCCCCACTTTGACAGTTTTTATTTTTGGGCTCCTCCTCCCCATGGGGGGGGGGTCAGGGAAAGAATGAACAAATCCTAATCCAAATGTGTTGACCCTAGCTGAAGACTAGAGTCTAGCATGCCCAGTAACATTTAAAAAAGAACCAAACAACCAAACAACCAAACATGACAGGAAGCCTAGGCCAAAGAGACCTGATGGAAGTTCCAGGCATGTGAACACTGAAGTAGGTGTTCTTCTAGCTTCCAGAAGGCAAAGGCAAGAGCTTCACACATACCACTGAGGACTCCATTTCCCACAGTGTGGAGGAACATTTGTAGGCACAGAACAAGATAAGCACAGGCTTAACAAGCAAGCACGCTGAGCAAGCCATGCAGAAGAGGCCGGAAAGCAGCGCCCCCCCCCCCCCCCCCCCCCCCCCCCCCCCCCCCCCCCCCCCCCCCCGGCCTCTGCACCAGCTCCTGACTCCAGGTCCCTGTACAGTGGGAGTTCCTGCCATGGCTTCTTTCAGTGCACAGTGATTTCATGGCAGCAATAGTAACCCTAACTAAAACGATCCCTAAGTCCATAATTTCTGAAGGGTAGATATCATTTTTTCACCAAATGTATGTGAAACAACATTTGACTGAACTACTTTAGTAATCAGATAGCTAAGTCCACACTCTGCCCTCAAAAAGCTTCCGGGTCAGCTGGGGAGACATGTCAGAGGACACTGTCTCAATCTATTCAGGAAGTAGAGCTGGGGTGAGGGAAGAACAGGGAAACAGAGAAGGCCCAAGTAGGACCAGGGGCTCTGGTACATTCTGCAGCTGTTGGGACATCTTTTTTTAATCTGATACCTCTTTAGACTAGAAAGCAGTCTGTCCCCAGGTCGGGGATGTGTTGTGATAGGAACTTAGAGGCAGCACAGAGTATGGACGCCTGGGATTGTGCTGTCCCTGTGAAGAGAGCACCCTGGATCCCTCCCTGCTCAGGGCAGAAGAAAGAGGGGCCACACACTGCATCCTTCCCTGCTCAGGGCAGAGGAAAGAGGGGCCACACAGCTAACAGGAGCCAGGAGTGTCACTCCAAGAAAATTGAAAACTCTCACACTGATAGCTGTATGTGCACGTTCATGACAGTTATTTACAGGACAGAAATGACCCAAGTGTAGGTGGATAAGTCAGACGTGGTGTATCAGTGATATAACGAACCTTTACTTGGCAGTGAAGAATGTAGCCCGGACACACGTTGTAACATGGATGACCAGTCACATATATATGAATGTGGGGGGCGGGGAGAGGGAAAGGGAAGGAGGAAGATAGTTAAGAGTTTTTGCTATTTGCAGTGGTGGTGCACGCCTTTAATCCCAGCACTTGGGAGGCAGAGGCAGGCGGATTTCTGAGTTCGAGGCCAGCCTGGTCTACACCAGAGTGAGTTCCAGGACAGCCAGGGCTACACAGAGAAACCCTGTCTCGAAAAAACTAAACAACAAAAAACAAACAAACAAACAAACAAAGAATTTTGTGTATTTGAGACCCTCTCAAGAGTCTATAGCCCAGGTTGTCCTGTTAAGTCATTCTGTGGTCCAGGCTGGCCCCTCACTGGTTGCATTCCTGCCTCAGCTGAGTGCTAGGGTTGCAGGTGTTAGCCACCATGCCTGCTCATGGCAAAGATATCTCACAAAGTTATTCAAATCACTTACTGTGGCGCCAGTACTATGGGATCTGCAAACAGGCAGAATGGGTAAGGCACACTCCAGGACTGAGGGCTGGCAGGCAGGGCGGCTAGGCTGCTCCACGGTGGCGACTCTGCCTCGGGTACAGACGAGTGCAGGTCACTGCCTGCTGCCAGGCCAGGGTGGCGGCATGGCTTTTCTTTTCTGGCTCTGGGCAAAACCATTGTGGCCTGCACATGCTGTTTAAGGGGCCCTTCCGGACTAAGGGGAGTTGAGGGTTTAGAACCAGTCATCTGTGAGTTTTACATACAGATGCTCAGGCATGGGATGTGGATTCACAGACACTCAAACGCAACACCACATGCTTTGAGATTGCTGCCAAAACCGCATTCAAGCTGAAGCCAGGGTGCTTTACCAGCTGCTTTGCCAGGCATGCTCTGCACTGTGGTAGACAGGGCACAGTGCAAGGCCTTTCCACAGCGGACCCTGGGATCCTACCATGAGCCATCCTACCATGAACCAGCATAAAAAAGAGCAGTGAGGAGTTGCATGGGGATAGCAATGTGGCTGGGCTGACTGCTGGGACCACAGGCCAGTCACCGCAGCTGGGAGTGCTAGGACTACACTGGAGCCTTCATTAGTACTGAAGGGTCATCCAAGACCTGAAGCATGGAGGAAGAAGAGCTGGCTTGGGGCAAGCAGAAAGCTTGGTTAGGAACAAAGAGCAGCCGTGGAATGGTAAGCTAGGGCTAGGGAAGCCAGTCAGGGTTTTAATCAGCAAAGTGACTCAACCTGGCATTGCTGCTGCCATGGAGCCCCCGCTGGGAGGGGAGAAGACAGCACCCATGGCACCCAGTTCTGAGACTCCCACTGTTCTCAAACAGCGTGGCTCAGCAAGTAGACAGTGAGTGGACAGAGGGAGTCATCACGTGAATAAAGACAAGAAGGGGAGCAAGCATGGTGTCCCAGAGGGAAGGACACCAGGGGACACATAGCAAGGCTTTGTGTCATGACTGTTTAAAATAGTTACAAATTCAACAGAGGGTCAAAATCAGAACGTGAGGTCCATAGAGCTAAAAGTCACATTGGAAGAGAATCTCATACTTCAATGAATTTTAACAGTGGGGCATGGAGTCGATGCTGGAAGCTTAAGCAGAGGTAGCAATTTAAAGGTGAGGCTCTGAGGCTAGAAAGTTCTAGAAGAGGGTTGCTGTCTTAACTCACTGATGGCCCATCAGAATGTGTATCAACGTGAACACACGGATAGTTCCTTTAGAAGGAAAAGCAGCATGCTCTGTGTGTGGATTTGGATTTGAACTAGAAGCACGCCTGGTGATGTGGCAGACCCGGGCAGCAAAGCCAGACATAATGAAGTGACTGCAGGTGTCCGGACATTATGAAGTGACTGCAGGTATCCAGACATAGTGAAGTGACTGCAGGTGTCCAGTCTCAGGCTGCTTAGGCTGCCCTTTGTTCCCACTCTGCTTTCCTGAAGCAGTTTGCAAAGGAGTGGTTTCCTGTTGTGGATAGAATCGTGCGCATCGTGTAGTGGGCATTTCATTTTAACACCAGGGGTGGAGCTCGGAGCCCGTGCCTAAGCGTATGCTCTATCCTGGCACTAGATTCCATCATGTGGTGGGCATTTCATTTTAACACTGGGGTGGAGCTCGGAGCCCGTGCCTAAGCGTATGTTCTGTCCCGGCACTAAGTTCCCAGCCAGAAGCAGCACTTTCAAGTGCCAGTATCCACTTGAAGTTGGTAGCAGTGCCCCAGGAAGGCGACACACAAAGCCTGCAGTTCTGCTTTGCCTCTGAGCAGGAAGCACAAGAGGTGCACATAAGGGTTGAAGTTCTAATGCTTTATATCTTTATATGGCTGTATGTGATTCTGCACAGACGATCGTACAGTAACGTTCAAAGTATATTTTTACTGCAGTCGTCGAAAAGGGCAAGCGCTATTAGTGTAGGCTGTAGATGAGAGGAAGGAACACAGCTCCCTTTGAAAAGAGGGAGACCGTGGGCCTGACTGCCACGGGCCATTTACTTGGCTCATTTGCTTTTAGGTTCCATGTTTCAGTATACCATTTCTTATTAATTGCCAAATTATGCTAATGTGTAGAGGTCACACATCAGTACTGCTTCTGCTCTTTAATGACCAAACACCCAAACTTTGTAATACTTTTGAGGGACAGGTGTCCTACACCTGTCCCTCAAATACATTTTCATGTAAGAGATTAAAATATGAAGACTTTAAGTCACTCAAGTAACAGAATGGGAAATAGCTCTTGCTTGATCAGACCATTATACTTGCAATAGCTGCATGCAGTTTTAGTTTTAAATGATCAAATTTTAGTCTTGATAATATTAATAATAATGTGATTTTTAAGTCCTCCTTAGATATCCCAACACTTTCAAAGTATGCTGTTCATACTGCCTCAATCTGTACAGGGGAATTCCCAGTGTGTACCTGCTAAAGCTCTGTCCAAAGTGATGGGGTTTGGTCTTAACATTTGGCAGGTGTCATGGGGGTCAGGTTGGGGGACAGAGAACATGCTGGAGTCTGATTAGCAACCAAACAGGATTGAGTGGATGCCACCACAGCATGGGTGTGAGCAGCAAGCATTTCCTGCATCCTTTCCTTGGATAGGTGGGTCTCAAGCCTTCACCCTGTGAACCCCTGCATTTTTTTGGTGGGTTTCAGGAAGCCAGCTCTCAATACTAAAGTCTGACTTGAACTGGAATTGTACTAGCATGGACCACTAGTGTGTGTCTCTTCCCAAGTGCTGGCAAGAATAAAACAGAGTGCCAGTACCAGCTTTGTTGGAGAACGGCCTTGGTGGGACAGTAAGAATAGGTGTGTATTCAGTTTTGATTCTCAGAAGTGACACATGACAAGAAGTACTCAGATACCCTTAAGAAACTCTTGACGCCAGGCGGTGGTGGCACATGCCTATAATCCCAGTACTTGGGAGGCAGAGGCAGGCGGATTTCTGAGTTCGAGGCCAGCCTGGTCTACAGAGTGAGTTCCAGGACAGCAGGGCTACACAGAGAAACCCTGTCTCGGAAACTCTTGGGATTGGGCTGTGTATGACCAGCCATGTTTCCTTGCGGAACACATGCTCGTGGTGGTTAAACACAAGCCTGCCACTTCAAAGACAACAGTGGAGACACTATTGCTTGCTAATAACAAAATTTTAGGTTTGAAGGAAAAAAATATTAGAGTTTAGGGAAAATAAGTATCTACTGCCACAGAAGGTAGAATTTCCTACGGTTGCTGGTGACATTTCGATTTCACATATGATAAGGTACCTTTGGGACAGCACGTGCTGGGGTACATGGAAGATGGCCAGCTTCTGCAGCAGCATAGCTCCGTACGGCACTGGCACTAGTGCTTTTGTAGTACACGAGGCTTTATGATTATGGAAAGGGAAAAGACACAAGACAGACAGACAGACAGACAGACAGACCTCTCCCTCAAACAAAAACTTCAAAAGAAGCTTAACACTGTTAAGGACTTATTTGAAAAGGTTATTACAGCATTTATGTTAGCCAAGACTTTCATTTGTTCAACTGAAGAGAAACAGAACAAATGGAAGGCGGTGGCAGACCCAGGACCCCACCTGTCCACTATTAAGCTAGACTCTAAAACAATTCTGGCCCAGTGAGACAACTCAGGGGGTAGAAGGCGTTTGCCACCAAACCCTACAATCTGGGCTTGACCCCTGGTATTCACATGGTGGAAGGAGAAAATTTCCAAAAGTTTTTCCTCTGACCTCCATGTACATGCACACTCAAAAATGAAGCAAGTTAAAACTCCATTCTTCTGTTTTGTTGGTGTGGGCATGAGTGGAGGTCAGACGTGGACAGCAGGGTCTCTCAGTGACTCTTCAGCTTCTCTCATTGAACGTGAAGCTCTGACTGGGTTCAATACACCCCAGAGACTTTCTTGCCTCTGCTTCTCCAGAGAGGTTGCTAAATCAAAGAGTTTTTTTTT
>NW_022196905.1:94173021-94217224 GCF_008632895.1 Mastomys coucha
TACAGTAATTTATAGACACGTGTCATTTGTTAACATGGTTTTGTCATTGTTACTTTAAAAGGAGTTACTATGCCAGGGGTGGTGGCACATGCCTTTACTCCCAACACTCTGGAGGCAGGAAGCTGAATCTGGCAGTTCCAGACCAACCAGCATGACATAGCAAAGGTCTCTCTCTCTGTCTCTCTCTCTGTCTGTCGCTCTCTGTCTCTCTTGTCTCTGTCTCTCTCTGTCTCTCTCTGTCTGTCTCTCTGTCTCTCTCTGTCTCTCTCTCTGTCTCTCTGTCTCTGTCTCTCTGTCTCTGTCTCTCTCTGTCTCTGTCTCTCTGTCTCTCTCTCTCTCTCACACACACACACAAACACATATATACATCTTAGCTTTCATAAGACCTTAAATATTGATGTATAGTAACCATATAAGAAAAAAATGTTAAGGATGAGTGTAAGGCCAGAATGTTGGCAGCACACCATGCACTATTCTCTCATGCTCCTTATGTGGAAGGTAAGGACTTCTAAGACAAAAGTAATGGAAACAGTCTGAAAAACCTAGACAGCCAGGCGGTGGTGGCGCACGCCTTTAATTCCAGCACTTGGGAGGCACAGGCAGGCAGATCTCTTGAGTTTGAGGCCAGCCTGGACTACAGAGTGAGTTCCAGGACAGCCAGGGCTACACAGAGAAACCCTGTCTCGAAAAACCAAAACAACAACAACAAAAATCAAAACAAAAACCCTGGACATTATTCTCTATAGATTTCTTTCATGGGAATGCTGCCACCTTAAAACCAAATAGCTAGTGATGGTGATACTAGTAACGGGTTGTGGATTCTAAGTCTGGGATGTTAAACTGCCAAGAAAGGCTGATTACAGCTTCTGCCAGTCTCCAGAAGATGTGGAACTCACATATGCACACACACATACACGTGCATGCACACATACATGTGCGTGTGCACACACGTGCATACTCGCATACACAGGCACTCATGTGGACAGTTGCTTTTTACAATGAATAGAGAACAATGCTTAGAAAAAAAAAGCCAAATCATGCAAAAAGGTCTTTCTTGATAGGCCAGTTCAGATTTGAAAGCCATGTTCCCCAGATCATTGACCTTCCCTCTCTGTCCCCGCCCAGTCACCAGCCTGGGGGGCCAGCATGGCTGGGAAGGTCAGGCTGGAGAGTCCCTGGTTCATAAGGAGCTTGAAACTGGGGCTTGAACTAGGAAACTAGCAGCCAGTTTCTGCAATTTTAAGCAGATACGAAAGAGATATGCACAAGCAGGAGAACCTTATGGAGGTGCAGAGACTCAGAGTCGGCTTTGTTATGGAGGTGCAGAGGAGACTCAGAATCCGTTTTGTCTGTCTTCTCTGAAGAACTTAACTTTAAAAACAACTTAAAAATTTTTTTTTGTGGTAAATAGTAGGTATTTATTTGAAATGAAAAAAATACTTAAGTACCTGGACTATTGCATTTACCATGGATTGTTAACTGTCTACCTTTTTGCATCAGACAGAGATACAATGAACACCCAGAATCACAAATTGCACAGTAGATAGGAGTTCTTCAGGCCTTTTACATAACCACCAGGGAAACAGATATTGGATTTTGCAAATATAGTACAAAAGTCCACAATCAATCCAGTCTTAGCCAGTTTCTTCAATTTACTTCTGTTGCTGTACAAATAATTGGCCATTACTAGGGCTTACAAGTTAATAACAGGACAAAAATATACATGGCACTGACACAAAAAGTCAGCTGTGTTAATGGTCATGCAACAAGTAACCAAACTTGCTGAAATTAAAAAGACTCCTAAAAACTGCCTTAACAGCGTAAGTATTTATACACAGTCTGTTTACCAAAACAAAATGTATTTAAATGATACAAAGCAAAAATAAGTTTCTACCACCTTTATACATAAGAAAGTGCAAAATAACTTATCTAGAGTGTTTTGCTATTCTCCAGAGGGCTGGCTGCTACGGGCAGCTACTTCTCGTCTTCAAAAGCATGACGTCACACTTGCACACTACACACGGGTATGTCGAGGACGTGTGGATGAGCAGTGAATGGATGAGTGAGGGGTGAACAGAGGGCCAGGCTGGAGCCCTGTGAGGTACTTAGAAAAAGAATGCAGACCACAGGAAGGTGGACACACATCATGTATATTGGTAAGCAGATTGGCACAAACATGGAGGGAGAGATAGCCAGACGAGTAATGAAGCCAATGGATGTGAGCCCAGTGCCCGGTGTGAGTGTCCCTGTGATTTCTGCAGAAGGGAAAAGAAAACAAAAACCAAAACCTGATGGAAACAAGACAGTTGCCCACAGCACCAGCTGCCAGAGGAAATGCCGTAGTGAGTGAGGGGTTTGGTTTCCACCTACTAGTTATGAGAGTTGGGCTGGAAACTTTAAGAGCGTTCAGTTCATCCCGCTGCACGTCGGGTTAGACAGTGGAACAAGCTTCAAGTGGCTACACACGCATTCCTATATTCAAGTCTTGAAAACACCTCTGCCATTGGGTACGGGTAAACGAGGGTCATGGGCCATTGGAGGGCGCTGCTTTTCAAAAGTGTAAAGTAACACTGTAGCAAAGCCGTCCAGTGGCACCATGCAAAAGCACAGTTTCTGTAATGGAGGAAAACCAGTGTCCTAAAGAAATGCTGGGGATGAGGTGGGGCTTGGGGGCTGGCGGGGTGTGAGACACCGAAAGGAAAGCTAAGCAGCTTTTCTTCAGGTGAAAAGCGTTAATGCTGATAATCCTTTTATTCACGTGTGTATTGGGGCGTTTAGAAATGGAAGTGTTGGAGTCGATTTTGATATGTATCACAGACTGGAGGCTGAGACCTAGAAAGGAAGGTTTAAATTCAGGAAACATAAGGCACTAAAGCAGCCTTCACGGTTTCTCCTGGAGACTTGCTTATCAGGAAGAACAAGTTTGTTCTGAAGCTGCTTTCAGCCCACAGGGTACAAGGTCACTGTTGTACCACATGCCTGTTTCTGGACACATGTGCATATATGTGCATTTTAGTGCATAAGTGTGCCTGTCACCAGGGCTAAAGATGGAGAGCTGGGGAAGCCAAAGCCACTGTCCTGTGCATGAAACCCCCCTCCGTGAGGGTGTCAAGACCCGTCCTTTCTTTCTTGGGCCATTAGTGACCCTAAGTTGTTCATTCAAATCACAGGGCTTTTAGAATTGTTCATAGTATTAGTGCTAAGTATCTGAAAATGTTAAAATCTAGATTAATTGTTTTGATTTCATATATATATATATTTATATTTATGTACATAACACACATTTTAAAAAATCCCACCACCAAAGCCATTTTTCTATAAACTTCTCTCTTAGCCCCGACCAGCTTTCCTCCTCCTGAATTTGTGTGTTCTGTATCCAACTAGAACAAATTAAATAACTAAATATTAAAATACTGTAATTATATTCATAGCAAAACCAAAAAAATAGACATTGATACAGTATAAATCTCACTGTTTTCAGGTAGATGGCATTAAATGGTAAAGGTTTGTTTTAAGCACTTCTGACATGATCCAGTTTTACAAGGTTTAAATGTTAATTCTGTACACCTTTTTTTTTTTTTTTTGAAAATAAGCTGTAGTAGAACACACATGTCCCCAAAGACACACACTTGTTATGTTCTATGCAGAGAAGCTAATTTGGGGTAACATGCAAACATATTTCCGTTAACTGAGGCCGGGCTGTGTCCGCCTGACATCGATCGTGTGCTGCTGAGGTGTGCTGGGCCTGCACAGCCCACAGCTCGGTTTAAGGGGCCTGGCATAGCGCCGCACCACTGTAGCGGTACACAGCCTCAGACTGGTGCTCAGTTATTTACGTTACCTTACGAGCAGACCTCTTCTCCCATGCTGGCCCCTAAAGCAGGGCTACATCGTTTTGGTTACTAGCCTATTAAGTGGAGACACTGTGGGCAACTTTGAAAGAAATGATATCAGGCACACAGGCTTGGTCTGAACAGGAAAAAAATAGTACAGATAATGTCTTTGAGGATTAAAAAAAACCCCGTATTTATAATTGAGAGACGTTAGACAGACCTTAGATGGTTCATTGAGTTAGTGGCTTAGTTTGAAGTCTCATGTTACAGGCAATTAGTTCCTTATTTAGAAAAAAAAAGGCCTTTATATCTATTTACAATATACACAGCTGCTTGCAAAGAAGTCAGATTTACAACCATTTTCTAGAAGCCTTTTTTTTAAAAGTTTTTGTTGATTTTTCCAAATAAGGATGAATAGCTCTATAAAAATGAGATGCAATAAAGACAGTTGGGGAGCACAGAATTTGCTCTTGGAGATAGCTACACTATGGGAGACTCTGGTCTGAGGTGCTCCTGGGAGCACCTTTCGTTCCTCTTGTGCTGTTGACTGCACAGTGCCCGTGCTGTCACTGGCCTCGGAACCCGTGATCCAATGATCCCTTTACACTCAACACTTCAAACACTCATGAAGAGCTGTGTAAACGGAGACTGCTTCAGTGCCTTTGGAGCCACGGCAGGATGTGAAGAGCCCCCTAGGCTGTGGTCTCTCACCAGTCCCTCCATCTCAGCAGTTCCGAGGCCCATCTTCTGCCCCCCTCTCATGTTGTAAGCTATAGTAACAGTTCTGACAGACACGCACTGGGGACGAGATTTTCAGGCGCTTGATTTCTGACTGAAACCGACTGCACCTAAAAAAGGAGAGGGAACATAAGTTAATTCTAGGTCGTCCCTGCGAGCTGCCACTGGGTGAGACCTCCACTAGTGCTGTGAGGCTGGGGCTGGAGAGCAGGCAATTTGCTAGCAGAGGAAATGATGCTGGAGCAGCCAGTGCCCAAGGCCAGGCCGGTTGGTGCTCATGCTGCTAACTCAAGATGCTACATTAACTAACATCAGATGATGTTACAAAGATGCCAGGGGGCCATTTCTTTGGACAGAGAAAATTAGAAAAACAGAGAACAGACTTGAGGGTTCTCATATAGATTTGAGTCTGAAAAGCTGCTGTGGCGGCTACCCTGAGCACCAGCAGCTTTTAACTGCCTCAGGAATCCCTGCTCTGGACCAGCGAGACAGCTAAGGGCAAAGCAGCCTGGCTCTAAGCTAGGCGGTCAAATTCATCGCTGACTGGCAACTATGGGTTCTCTCACACATGTGCCCTTGCTCTGTCCTGGCTTCCGAGCCTAGAGCCATGTCAGCAAGCTAACTTTCCCCCTTTTGGTCAGAAGACTCGATGCTCATCTTGCTTTAATGTCCACTTAGATTTGTTTCCTTGGTCTGAATTTGTTTTCTCCTTGGGAACCGCTCACTTTGATCCTATCAATACATGTTATATATTTAATAATGGCATCTAGTGATATTTCTGTACAAGTGTACAGTATGCTCTGATCTTAACCGCTCCTCTCTGGCTCTGGCTCTCTTCCCCAGCACCTTAACACCTAGTCATCGCAGTCTGGCCTGCAGGTCTGGCTGACGTATACGTTCTTAGTTTCAACGCAGGGCCATGAACGTGCGCCATCTGTATAAGGTCTTTCTCTGTACGGCCTATTTCACTTAGCACAAATGTTCCTCAGTTTTATTCCTTTGTTCATTTAAGGCCAACTAATATTGTAGGTGTATGTATAAGCCAGAAATTTATACCATTTTTGCATTAGGCTTTATTGTGCTTATGTGTAGCATATGTGGAAGTCAGAGGACACAACTTCTGGGAGTTTGTTCCTATCTTCCATCATGTGGGTGCCTATATCTAACTCAGGCCATGGGGCTCATTTCCAGCCATTTTTTTAAATACGCAGTATCTGTTAAGCGCTCCCTCATCGCTGGACACCCAAGGCTGACTACGTCTTGGTGCACTGGTGCCTGTGACCAATGCTACAATGAACAAGGCTATGCAGGGTTGTTTGGTTTTTTTCCCCATATGCCACCTGACTTTATTTCTTTGGCCATATACCCAAATCCCCAAGGACTGCTGGGACACAGGGTCGTTTGGTTTCGACATGTACTGCACTGCTTGACATCCCTTAGCAGCATGCAGAGGCTCCTGTCCTCCCTGTTCTTAGGAGTACTGCTATGATTGGAGACAGCTAGTCAGACTATGGTCAGACAGACTCACTGTTGGCTTCATCTGTATTTTCCTGATGCCTAATGATGCTGAATCCTGCTTTATGCATTTATTGGCTATCTGTGAGGTATCTATTCAGGTTACTTAGCCAACATTTAACCTAAGTTGCTTAGCTTGTCGTATTTTTAATTCATTTATTCTAGCTAGGAAACCTGCCTATCTGGATGAATGGCCATGACCGACGAGGCCTGGGGATGGGTGCCACCAGGCGGCTTTCCTTTCTGTAGATGCTTTCCTCACTTGCTCAGCACAGACAACCCTTTTCTGAGCAGAACCTTTCATGGCCATGGCAAGCTCTTGATCATTGTGGGCCAAGACAGATTCCTGCCTTATAACGTAGTATAGACTTCAAATAGATTAAAAAGTAAAACTTGCAAAGTTTAAAAGTTTCCTGCACGATCAAACTTAGAACACAAAAATCCTAATACATACACACACACACACATAAACACAAATTGCAAATATAGTAAGTGCAACCACACCAAAACTGGAACCTTTGTAACAGACAGAACAAATGTAAAATTGAATACAAGCCACAGACTAGCAGGAAATGCGTGCACAGCACAAGGATGGCTCAGAGTCAAGGGTGCAGAGGGTACTCAAGGAGAGAGACAGTGGAGGGAGAACAGAAGGCAGGAGACAAACTTACAAGGAAAATGGGGAGTTTCTCAGTAGCATCTGAAAAGATCCTAGTGGTCCCAGCATTGAGGTTAAACCAACAGTGCACATTTCCTTAGCCATTAGATTGGCAAAAGGGAAACGGCTCGGCTGTACCACAAAGGACCAAGAATTTGGAAGGTCCTAAGGCACCTGTAGTAGCATAACTGTTCTAAGAGTCATTTACCAGACACAGCTAAGACACAGAGGCAAGTGTGTCCTGTGGGATGTTCTATTCTGCTTCCAGGAGAGGAAATCTGGCACTTAGACTAGAACATACAGTAGCTTTCTATTATTTGCAAAATGGGAAGAAGAAGGCAGGAATCCTTAGGAGCTATGTATAAGAGACATGCATTCCTACACAGTCCCAGCACACAGTTAAATTGAATAGACTATAATTGTTATTTGTGAATAGATTTTAAAAAATGGGAATACAGCTTTACAGAAAAGTGTAAACGGTACACAGTGTAAGGCTGAGAAACACTGTGTGCAGTCACAAATGCTGAGAGGTGTATAGCCTCACGGACAGTAAGGTGCCATCAGGGAAGGAGGGGAGGGAAGAAAAGTCTGTGTGCAGGGTAGACACGCATATATCCTGTGTGCCTCTAGAGCAATCCTGGCAGAATGCATATGTGCGTTACAGTCGGCTGACAGCTACTGCTAGTGATTGTCTCTGTAGTCTCTGTGAGAGGGAGAGCTCATGATTGCAGAGGGACAATGGACACAGCACTCGTGTAGGGTGCAGCACACCCAGGAAACTCACTTCTGACAGAAGAGCTGCCCGCAGTTCCTGCAATGGTGCCTTCTCTCTGTGAGGGAGAAGCGTACGGAGCATCCCGAGCAACTGTCGCCACCTTCATCCTTCACCCAGTGGTCAGCGGCGGAACGGCCAGGCTGGTCACTCACAGACCAGCTGAACACTCGGCCTCGACTGTCACCCACGAGGATCCTGCTGTGATCCCTGTGCAAAACACGAGAAGGCCTTGGTCCAGGGAAGGTGTTCAGAGGGAGCCCAATTCCCTCAAAGGAAGTTAAAGGAGACAAAAACTTAAAACTGAACCTGAATTTATTTTTCCATTTCAATTTCCTTTGGCTCAACACTGTGTGAAGCACACAGACAACAAGCTGGTTTATTTGTTGAGAATTAAAATCTACACAGTAGCAAGTTTCAGACCAGAAGCACCAGACCAGCTATATGATAAGATGTGCCTCAAGGACTGGGTTAAAATGTGGGTTCCTAGCCGTGCCAAATGACCCAGAAAGTGAGATGGGCTGGAAAAAGCCTGGCTCTTACTTGGAGACACCCAATGCTGTGACCTCAGCTGGGTGTGTGTTGTCCTTTCGATCAAAGGCTGTGTGCATAGTCAGTTTGCTCCTGAACACCAGCTGCCGCTCCCACCGGTACCCTGAAACGGAGATGTGTAAGACCCAGACAAACCAAACCTAGGGAGTTACATGAATCAAGGAAGTTTGGGGACTGTGGTTTCTTTTTTGTAACATGCCTAGCCCGATCTATAAGAGAATTGTAGGGGGCACAGAGTTGATCAAAGCTAGACCAAGGATAGATCAAGGGAGCTGGACCCCTAACACACAACACGGCCTGCCACAGTGCTCACAGGGAGGGAGGGAAACACCAGACCTCAAGTTACCAGGTTTCAATCTGCTGTAACTTCGTGCTTCGATGGGGTTGGGGTGGGAGTGGGCGAGGGGGCCCTGCAGATGTGCTCTCGTCTGGCCCTCAGAATAGTTCACAAATATGAAGCCATCTTTCTCATCTAGACTGAGCTGATCGGACCATCGCCTGGAGTCGTCGGAGCCACTGTCAGTACACCATGTGGCAGTGGCTCTGCAGGAGGCTGCCCGTGGCCTGTGGCTGGTGCTGCGGGGCTGGCTGGGCGTGTCCTTAGGATCCTGGCTTACACTGGCCTCTTCTGCTTCAGAGTCACTGCTGTCTTCATCTTGGGCTTGCTGCCCTGGGTAAGGCATGAGGAAAACAAGAGACAGAAGACTTATCAGTTAGTGTTCTGCCTGCCCTGCTCCTTTTGTCCATTAGATGGAAGACACAATCACACCCAAGCATATGTAGCAAGATTATGCACAGTAAGAATGTGGAGGATCTCCCTTAGAGACCAACCACAACTGAGAAAATCCTTAGCATGGCATTGGATCCTTCACAGTAGATCTAAACCACACTTTCCCTGACTGTCTGGTCCTCAGGTATTCTCCTCCTCCCAGCTGATCCACGCACTGCATGCACTGACTCTACTTGAACAAGCCTGTGTGCACCGCGTTGTTACCTGTCTTTGGCGACACCTCACAGTCTAGAATCTTACCCAACTCCTTCTACTCAGAGCTCCTCCTGCCATGCCTCTTGGTATCCTGTGTTCTTTTCTGCACTCTTTACAGTGGCAGAGAGGAGAACAAACACGAGCCTCATCCATGGCACTTTCCAGAGTGAGTGAGTGTGTGTGTATGTACACATGCACATGCATGTGTGGTGATGGGGAACAAACATGAGCCTCGTCCATTCAATCAGTAACCACATGACTTCTGAGTCAGTGAGTTCTGTAAGTTTTGACTCAATCTTCCCACTGTTATTTTACACTCCCCACAGTTCCCTACCACCTCCAATAACGTCTCTCAAATGGAAGATCCATGGGGAAAGGTGTGAGCAAGTGGAAACGAGAGGACTAGACAGCAAGCACACACACCTACTTATGCATTACTGACACAAATGGTGTGCTCGGTGGCTTATCCTTAGTCCTAAGTTGCTGAGGGATTGCTTTGATCTGCAGTGAGCTAGGTTGGACTCCAGTCTCATCTCCTGTACACTCTTCAGTCCTTCTCTGTGGATTTTCCCCTTTTGCAAACCGCCATAGTATGCATGCACACGGAGGATGACACTTGCTACCTCAGCACACTGAGTCCTGCCCTTCCACCCCACCAACCTCATCTGCTTCAGTCATTCACTAAGGAAAGGTGACTCACATCAGGGGACTCCATCATCCAATGCCTTGGAGAAAGCAGGCGACCCCCAACAATTACTGATTCAAAATTTCTGAATTTTATGTTCCTCCCTCCTACACTTCAGATAACCTCTTCTGGAGCTACAGTGGAGCCTGTGGGGATTTACATCATCAATATACTGCAAGAATTAGAACGTGCTGCCTATGGAGTTCTTTTTCTGGCCCCGAAAGCAGGCACTCTGAGTTTACCAAAAGAAACTGTGCTCTTCTGAGAATGCGCCTAGGCAAGAACTCCTTATGTCACCAAAGTCACTCATCAAACTGAAAACTGATTATTTCCAGCAAGTCACCAGTGCTGGGCCAGGGAGGAACAGCAACACAGGGGAGGATGCTGCTGGCTCTATGGTGCTGTCCCTAGTCATTCTCTAGAGAAATCACCTGGTTCTGTTTCACTAGAAATTTAAAGTGCTTCAGAAATAACAGACAATGGTCTTCAGGTGAAATTAATGCCTCACATGAGCAGGGTCAGGTAGGGTGAGTATTGGTGTTTGGCCTGTAAGCGATTTAAGAGCCTGGAAGTCTCCTGTCTCCATCCACAGTGCATCCCAGGAACTGGGCACAACAGCTCTAAAACTGAGGCGAGGAGTTGCCTGGCTTACCTAACCCTGTACACCATAGAAGTGAGATGCGGGCCCTTCAACTGTGGGGAAACCACGCCTGTATTTAGCTTGCCTTGTAGACACTATGTCTGCACCATTTGGAGGGAGGGCCCTGGTGAACTAGAGCGAAGCTGGCACATGTGCCCAGAGTGGCAGCAGCAGGCAGTGCTGTGTGCAGTGCCCAGCAGCAGGCAGTGCTATGTGCAGTGCCCAGCCTTGCCTACTTAAGCTGCTCGGTGAGCGTTTTCCCATGGTGTCCTACATACATCAAGTGACTATCACATGAGTTGACATGCTTGTCAAGTACCTATCTGTGCTTCAGGGCAGCCTTCCTGTATCTCCAGGTCTTCAACAGGCTCAGGAGCTGGTGTTTCAGGAACCTGGAGGAATTCCATTCTCCAGAACTGCAGGAAAATATGGACATAACACCAATCAACAAACAGACTGGATACAGTAAACACATCAGCTCATGAACGTGTGCTCTGAGGGTTAGGTGGGTGAGTCGTCCAGTGACTACCTCTAAATTGAATTTTCTGAACCTGTGAGGCCAGCCACCTCATCTGGTAGCTGTCCCTCACCAGAGAGAACCCTGGTCAGGAAAGTTTAAAATCATGATCAGTGTGGTGGGCTGAATGAGCATGTCTGGTTCTCAGTTGGTGGACTGCTCAAGAAGGATCAGGAGGTGTGGCCTTGTTGGTAGAGGTGGGTCACCAGGGGAGGGTGGGCTTTGGTTTCACAAGCTTATGCAGCCCAGGCTTGCGCTCCTTCCCGTCTTCTCCGCAAACCCTTTATTCTCTACTTTCTGACTTCAGTTTGAGGATAAGATGTAAGCTCTCAGCTACTGCTCTTGTGCCCTGCCTGCTGCCAAGCTCCCGGCTATGATGGTCATGGACTCCCCCTCTGAAACTGTAAGCCCCAATTGAATGCTTCCTTCTAGAGGTTGCCTTAGTCACGGCTACTTCACAGAAATAGAACGGTAACTAAGATAGACAACTACGTAGGTAAACTTCCCTTTCCTACAGAAACCTCTCCCAGTCTTGTGTGATGAATACAAACCCCACCTCCAAGCATATTTGTCTGTGGCAATTTTGGCAGTGTCCAACACATTTAGCAGTGGGAACTGTCGCCTCAAGAATGCAGGCAGGGGTGTGTGTGTCCCTGCAGGACTGCTGGCTGAGCCACAGCATGTGACTTGGGAGTGGAGCCAGCTTCATTGTTTCTAAGCTTGGGCCTGTAATTAAGGAGGGTGATAATTAGTCACCCAGCTTTGACAAAGAGCACAGTTAAGAGAAATAGGCCCAAAAGGGGAAAAATAGATAGCTACAAAGAATAAAAAAAGTCTCTTGAGAGAAACCCAATCATTTGCGGGACTACAGAGGTAGTACATATATTCGTCTCTTCTGAGATGCTCACCACATAGAAAGTAGCCAAAATGGTATGTTGCATCATGGTTCAGGGGACCAGCCTGAGAGTGGATGGAAGGCCTCAAGACATGTCACATATGTATGTGTATGTGGGTAGTGTGCAGCTTTCTCTCTGAGGTCACTTACCCGGACCACTCCATCTGAGTGTCCCGTCACGATGACATTCTGCGTGTCCCACTCATTCATCTCAGACACACAGCAGCAGACAATCTGCTGGCTCCTGCCTGTGAATGTGTTCACACTCACGATAGGGTTCCCATTGATGCTCCACACGTGGATGTATGTGCCAGCGCAGGACACAATGTCCCCCTGAGAAAAAGGGAGTTTGTTACTCTCTTCACTGAGCTTCATAGCACAGGTCTAGCTGTGAGAACCTGAGTCCTTCAACTAGCCACGGAATGAATGATCTGAGGTAGCCTGGACTTCAGTGCTTGCTGATTTGGATGTCTTCATTAGAAGCTTCTTCAAGAATTCAAAGCTAAGTCCCTGCTGGGCACCTCACTCCTGCCTGAGCTTTCTCTCCTCCATAAGGCTGTGTCACCCAAGGATGAGAGAAACCATTCTAATTAGGATTGTGACTTCCTCTGGGTGTGGCCAGAATCTATTCCTGTTAGAAATTTCTATTAGAGAATCGAGCCTTCAACTAACCTTTTACGTAACAAACTCAAACACCAATACCATAGGGTAGAAGATAGCTCAGGAGTGACCAAGAAGACAGATGGATCCAATGTACTGCTGTAACAGCTACTGGAAAATCTGCACTTAGAGCAAGTGAGGATCCAGGGTTAATATTTTTTACTGTATGTTATAAGTGAGCAATTTGGATATATTATCACTAGAAATTTCAACAGAACTCTTACACTCTTAATGAGTCCCATAATTTCCTCATCACTAGAGAAATATACAATGTTTGATTTTTATCGACTCTTGCTCTCTTTACGTGTGCAGCACTGAATGGCTTTTCAGGGAAAAACTGTTGCCTGGGTTATAAGTTTTAACACTCATTTGCTTTTCAAACAACTTATTAACCGAGCAGAACGCAGGGGCACCTATAAGCAGACGTCCATCGACTTAGCAAATAGACTCAGTTTGCCTTTAGTTTGGCTCATTCCCTCAACCCAGTACTTACTGTTAGCTCATTAATGCAAAGAGCAGAGACGGGAGCTCGGTGGCCTCTGAGCTGTGTTAGGAATGACAGTTTGTTTAGGTCCCAGATGATGCAGGTTCGGTCTCGGGACCCGCTGACAATGATGTGGTAGGCTAGGGATGCTGTGGCACAGGTGACAGGATCAGTGTGGCCAAGCAGAGCCTACAAAAGACAACAGGAAGAAACCAGGCCGGTCACAAAGGCAGGGCATGGTGGGTCGCCTAGCCGACTCCACACTTCCACATGTACCTGCAGAAGGACAGGCTTACAACTATAGATATGGTGAGTTTCTTTCCACTTTTATACTCTTCTTGGAGGGAAGGGAAACAGTGACCCAGATCTTTGAAGGAAGAGGAAATATCAGCCACAACTGGCTTGGATTTCTTTCCACTCTTCCCATGTCATCAGGCACTGATTATGGGTCCCAAAGCAGAGACAAACTGGGTTTCTAGTCTTTTGCCACAAACTCCTATTTACACAATACTGAGGACCTACAATTTAAAAAGGTGTATGGACCAAGTGCAATTATTAAGTTATCCCAAAGTAAAGAAATTAAGATTGCATGGTTACTGTATGTGACCCTAAAGCTATCGGGAGCACAGTCTTGCTACACTGCAGCCCTGCTGTCCCGAGCAGCTCGGACATCTGGAGGGACGCTGAGCAAACACAGAAAGCTGTTTTAAGTTCTCAGTCCACAATACTTGCACATGAGTTTCAAAGAACTTCACAAAGGGAGTGTGGTCAGCCAAACAGCCTATATGTGACCCTGCTGAGACTGCCTTCACATGGCTAATCTCACTGAGACCAAGGAGCTTTGGTCTCTGTGGAAGACTGTTGTACAAGGGATTTAATTCTTTCCATACATACCTAATGCAGCTTGATTTGGCTTTAAAATGGCCTTGGAGTCTGATTTAAACTTAAATTTTGGCTTTATCTCAAAGGTAACGTTGGCATGCCTTTTAAGGCCTGTCCCTTCTCCTCTAGATAAAGCGACTATGTCACTTGAGGCTCAGAGTTTGTGTGATACCCTGAACACACTAGGCACTGAACAGATGAGGCTCTTACACTGCTCTTCAAATTATATCCTAAAACCACAGATGTACTCTCCTTATGAGATTGCCTATGATGAATCCTCACAGATCAAGTGTTACAAACAGCTGAATACAGAGAAGATGGCTCTGTGAGCAAAGGCGCTTAAGCACACGCCTGGTGCCCTGAATTCAATTCTTAGAATCTCTGTAAAGTTAAGAGGGAGGGAGGGACTAGCCGAGTAGGAGCACTGACTGCTCTTCCGAAAGTCTTGAGTTCAAATCCCAGCAACCACATGGTGGCTCACAACCACCCGTAATGAGATCTGATGCCCTCCTCTGGAGTGTCTGAAGATAGCTACAGTGTACTTACATATAATAAATAAATAAATCTTTAAAAAAGTTAGAGGAGGGAATGGACTCTACAAAATAGCTTAAGTAAAAGCAAACAAAAAACCCCTTGTATTAATTAAAAATCAATAACAAAATTTTACTGATCTTATTAATCAAAATACTTGTCAGCAACATCTTTGGGATTTTTCTGGATACGTGAATGACTTTGACATGTCCTTAGGTATGACAAATGACACAAGGAACAAACTAAGGCATGGTGGGCCAGCAGAGACCACTGTAGAGGGCGTTAATATGAACCAAGAGCAAATATAACCTGGCTTCCAAAACATTCAGTATACATATAATTTCTAAGAAACATTTGTATTTCTTAGATATGCTGAAATACAGTTCCTAAAGACAACTTTTAAATTTTAAGAGTCAATTTTTGAGAAATAATCATAGTCTAACTACTGAAAATAACAAGTTTGGGTCAGGTGTGGTGGCACACACACTTAATTCCAGCACCCAGGTAGCTGGGGCCAGAGTCTGAAGATGGCCTAGACTACACAGCTGGAAGCAATCTTAAGCAAAACCTCACCCCTCCCCTCATAGCCAAACAACCCTAGGTCACCTCAACGTGTTTTGGCTTCGTCTGCTGAGTCTGGAGTGACTCTGGCCTAAGGAGGCCTTTTGTAGTCTCTGGAGCCTGGTGGTTGAGCAAGACTGCACCCACCCCAGCCATGCTGCAGTTACCTGCTTGAGCGTGAGGGGCTTGGCCTTCTCTTTGGAGGTGCCCATCTCCCAGACACACACCACTGTGCTTGTTCCGCCCGTGATGACGAGCTTGGGGTTGGGGCACACTGCACAGAGGATCTGGCCCCATTCAGACAAACATTCATAAACAGTCACTGCCTGTAAACAAAGCGGATGTGAGCCACGGGTCACCAAGGGCTGCAGACTGCAGCAATAGGAGGGGCGGAGCTGAGTTTCCAGGGAAGGTCTCACCAAGGGCTGCAGACTGCAGCAATAGGAGGGGCGGAGCTGAGTTTCCAGGGAAGGTCTCTGGAAGAGGCTCATTCTGGGCCAGGTTCAGTTACAGTTGACAGGGTTCAGTTACAGTGACAGTTGCACTCAAATTCTACTCAGAACTGCCCAAGACCACCTAAACTACAGTGGCTGCTAGGCATCAAATTTAAGAGATTGTGTACATAACAGAGTCTGGCTTTTATCCAGTGTGGGAAAATGATGCTCAACCCGTGTGATCAGCAGGGTAAAGGGCATGTATGCTGCAGCCATGGAAAGTGAGCGAAGGGAGCACATGCTTGCTTAGGGAGCAGTCCGCCTAAAGAGGGGGTGCCCAGCATAACCAGAGGGCTCTGTGGTCCATCTGGGTGGAAGGGTCCCTCAGAGGCCACCAACAGATCATGGACCTGCTTTCCCAAGGCTCAGCAGCAGCTCTTGGTGTGTGCGATGGGGCTCCTTTAGGGTGTTGACATGGCAAGCGACCAGACTGTGACTTGCCAAAAAGAGGCTATTTAGGCTGCAGAAATGGTGAGCCCTTTGCTGGCTAGGATCTTAAGAGAATTCTGGGAGCGGTGGTGGGGAGTCATCAGCACCTACTTCACAAATTTCCAAAACCATTTGTTCAGGCAACATATAATGGCTTTATCAGCTCTCTCCTGCCTGAAGTAGGAAGGCCTCCTTTTTGCCTTTGGAGGAGGAGCTGCTGACAAAGCCTGGTCTGGGTTCTCCCTGCCCGTTAAGCCAGGTTGTTCAGAGCTTGTAGGGGCCAGGCTGCAGGGAAGCGAAGTATACCTTGTCTGACTCGTAGGTCCCCAGTCTGCAGCTGAGGTCTGCATAGCCCCAGGCGAAGGTCTTGTTCCACGCAGGTGGAATGAGCACCTTGTTCTGCTCTACAGCAAGAATGCCTTTATCCGTGCACACAATTTGCCCCACAGGCTCTTTGAGTTCTACAGAGAAATCATTGCATTGAGACAGTGGGACTTGGGATCTCAGCACCCCAACCAGGAAAGCATCCCGACCACAAGGCTGAAAAGGGATTTCAGTGGCAGGGCTTGGGGAATGTCTTACCTTTCACAGGTGTTAGGGAAGGCCTCAGGTTGTCTAGGTGATGGAAAAAGATCTTGTCACTTGTGGCTCCTGGTGGGACAGAGATGCCTATGTTGTCTCCATTCAGCCGACTCCGCACTCGCTTTGGTGGATGAGGCTTTTTAAACAACTGAAGAGGACAACACACTTGATGGGATAATATACTCGGCCTTTCTACGTCAAACGTGTTTTTTCCCCACTGACAAGCTTTACAAGGATCATACACTGTATTATCCCTGTTTCTCCTTTGAGGAGAGCTGTTCAAAAGGCTAAGAAGACTGTGACACATGGAAGCAGGGCGACCATAGTATCACTGCCAGCCAGGGTCAGCACACTCATTGCTGAACTGAATTAACTTTCTGAAAAGATACAATCTACTCAAACTACAAGTGACCAACAATCATTTTACAATGACGTTCAGTTAAAGAGTTCTCCATAACCCAATCCACTATGTCCCTGAAGGCAGGCAGGGCCTCTAACAGGATTTATTCCTGCCCTGAACAGCCATTCCTAATGTGCCTTAGCCATGCCTCTCTGGTGTCTTTGAGATGCTCATAATTTGCTGCCAATCTGTGACCCTGTCGTTCATTTGAGGGAAGAATTCAGAGAGGCTAAGCAGATCCCGAGTGCCCACACCACAGTGATCAGGGGCAGAGCTACACCATCAAAGTGCTTGCTCTGTCAGGCTCACCACAGTGATCAGGGGCAGAGCTACACCATCAAAGTGCTTGCTCTGTCAGGCTCATCTGTATTTTTTTTGCAATGAAACATTTTTTAAAAAAAGAGAAAAAATATTTTTGTTGTTGTTCATTGTTTCTTTAACATTAAAAATATTAAAAGTTCACTTAAAGACTCTTCAAGTCTCTGAAGCACTCATACTGTCAGTTCTGCGGGGAAAGTATTCCTAGAGGAAAGTGTCTGAGCTCTACGATGACCCCGTGAGTCCTTACGGCATCGCTAGGGAGGAAAGGGCCAACGCCTGCTACAGAGGAGGACGGCTGCAGACTCCCAAGCCTGGGCAGCCCCTGTTCTTGTCACACATAATGACATGGCCACAGCTCCATTGCTGTCTATACATTTGAGAGTTGTAAAGCAGAAACACATTTGAATGAGCAGGCATTGAAGAACTTTGCCGGAAACACTGTGATGGCTACTTCTATGTTAACTCCTCACAAGCTAGAGTCACTTGGAAAGAAGGAACGTCAACTGAGAAAAGCAGCCCAACCAGGCTGGCCTGTGAGGAAGCTCATGGGGCATCTTCCCGATTAGTGATTGATGTGTGAGGGCCCTGGTCCACTGTGGGCAGTACTACCCCTGGGCTGGTGGTTCTGGAGCGTCTAAGCAAGCAGTATGAGCAAGCCATAGGGAGTAAGCCAGCGAGCAGCACTCTTCCATGGCCTCTGCTTCAGTTCCTGTCTCTAGGTTCATTCCCATCCATTTCCTGGATGGAGCTATAAGATAAAATAACTCCACCCTTCCCTACCCCACCCCAGGCTGCTGTTGGTCCATAGTGTTTATGACAACATGACACTTTAGCCTAACTAAAACTAAGACGAAGGCTATGGCATTGCACAAAGGCATAGGCATATAAAGTTACGTATCTACTGTGACCATACAATCTAGGTATGAAAGTATCCTCTTTTATTTCATGGAGTATCTTAGAAATAACTCTCTTACACCAAAGTAACAGAGAAATCCTGTAATGGTACAGACGTCTTTTAAAAGCTATTATGAAATTGTGTGTGCATGCACATGTGTGCCATGAGTGCCCTCAAAGGTCAGAGACCCCTAGAGCTAGGGTTGTGATAGCCTTGAATATATTACTTTCCTAGAGGCCTGCCCTCCTAAGCCTTAGGAAGGAGCTCTGGTCTGAAGGTGGACATTTCCTTGTGGGAGGATCAGATGCACCGTGGAGGACTGTACTGGCTGCCCTCTAGTCTGTCCTTGACTTTCCACAAGAAGGCTTGTCATTGTACTGTGTGTTCCCAGTGTCAACACTAGAAACTGCAGAGCTGGCAAACCAATAAATAGGAACTGCAGACATAGCAGGTGTAGGGTGAGCTGAGAAGCCCGAGGCCCTAGGTGCAGAGCCTCCAGGCCTCATCACGGGCAGGTGGCATGAGCAGCCTGGCCCTGCCTGTGTCCTCATGGTCCTGTGGGCACTCATGGTGTCTCCCACTTTCCTCTGTACCCTGCATGGTGACGACAAAGGAAAGAGGTTTGCTTCTCACTGGCTTCAATGAAGTGGTGGTCTCCAGTCTGAGTGCTGAGGGCCCTGGCTCTTGGTCAGTTTTTCCAGGAGTCAGATGGTGGGGAGGCAGCCAGTGTGAGTCCCAGCCAGTCCTACTGCAGCAGAGCCCCTTTTATTCTCTCCATCAATAATGTGGCCAAGACTATGACAATAGATTTCCATGAGGATTTATTTTAAGTATTGACTTGGCATGACTTAGAATCACCTGAAGTCATACTGAGGACCCATCAAGATCAAACTGGCCTCTGAGCATGGCTGTGGGAATTTCTGAATGCCTTAGTTGATAGTCGAGCTATCAGGTGGATAGCACCCTCAAGTGTTAGGCCTGGGGCTGTGTAAGAATGGAAAAAGTGACCTAAGCTTATTTCTTCCTGCCTTTGACTGTAAATATGATATGAACTGGCCGCTTCATGTTCCAGTCTTGACTAGACCTGAACCTGGAGCTGCCAGAGAAGAGAAAATGTCTCCTCCCTCAGCTGCTCTTTTCAGGGTACTTTACCACAGCAACTGCAATGGAAGTAAACAGTACTATGTACTCTGCTTCTCTGGCTGTGTTCCTCTGCAGTGTGTGTGTGTGTACATGCGCACACATGCCATGCAACAAAAATTCTACTTATGTGGACTGTAAAACGGCAAGGAGAGCAGCCATCTACAGAGATTAATGGGAGAGCGGAATGACTGCATTAGTAACGGAGTCTTAACTACTTGTATGATCATCTACCAATCCAGAGAAATATACCATACCTACAAAATGAACCAGACTCACTAATGATAAGAACACCCATACCTGCTTAGGAATCTGACCAAAGTTGTTAATGAACCCGATGGTGGCCGTCTCCTTCAGCGGGTCATTTATGTTGTAGATATCCACTTGCCCCTCATAAAAAAGGTGATGGAAGACATTCACAGCCTCTACGGCAGCGGGGCCCTGCTGCTTATAGCCAAAGATCAGGTCGATCCACTCGTGCAGGTGGGCACTCACGTAATCACACTCCAGAGCCTATGATCCCAAAACAGGTGGAGTCACTGCCTGGCTTTTATTACTTGTTCCCAAAGCAAAAGAAAGTTGTCTGCAGTCAACAGGAATTAAAATACTTAAGGACCACAAGGACAATACAAGGGACTTCAAGCATGCATGGCAGGCACACTGCTCAGGATCCTCACTCCACGCTGAAGTCACTAGCCAACTGAGACGTAACCTGCCTTACCTCACGGTGGACTCGGATGAACTCTCGTGGGTCCCCCTTTGCCCAGGGTGGGAGGATAACATCTCCAAGCTTGGTGCCATTTTGTTTACAGCCTGAGGAGCAATTGGACACATTAGGAATAAAATGGAAGGGTGAGTTCAGAGGTTAGCTTCCTACTGCAGAGACAGAAATCCTGTGCCACATTCAATACCACAGCTTTTGCCCGTTCCTGAGGTTGTCTGATCTGGCGTCTCTCCAAGGCTGCTCCCTAGAGCACACTGCAGAAAGACTGCCGACTGTTAGCAAAACCAAGCAAAACTCTCTCAAGTGTCTTTTATAAATTACAAAGTTAAACAGTCTCTTCCTGGTAAGGCTCCGCAGGGCTCTGCTAGGCTAAGCTTACTGTCCTCTAAGAGCAACACAGCAGTTTCTAGAATGCTATCGGCTGCAAATCTCTTTTCAGGGGCTTACGTTTGGCTACTGGAGTTTTTTATGATAACTTCAGTACATGAGGTTTCACACCTTTTGACACAATGTATATGTCTATATATATCTATAGACAGGTTCTCTATTGTGTAGCTCTGGCTGGCCTTGAACTCACGGAGACCCACCTGCTTATCTATATCTCCTGAGTGCTGGGATGAGGGAAGGCTATGTGCCACCACGCCCAGCCGATACTTCAAACCTTAAAAGGCTTAAACGTACAACATGGATATTTGGCAGTGATGAGCTCATTAAAAAATAAAATCTGAAACATGTTTTTGGAATGTTAAAAAAAATTTGGGAAGACTGGGGTCACTTGGCAGATATAAAAACATCATTTTATAATAAATATTGACATTTATTCCAGATTATATGGGATAATCTGACATTATTAAAAAAATCATTTGAGCCCAGCATGGTGCTCACATCTATAATGCCAACACTTAGGATAGGGAGATGGGGACTGCACATTGGAGGACAGCCTGGGCTATAAATAGCATGCTATGGAGGCAAGCCTGGGCTACATAGCAAGTTATAGGCCAGCATGGGCTAGAACTTAAGATTCTCAACTTTAAGAAAAAAAGAAACTGTCTGCTATAAGATTTAAAAAACTAATTGGGGGCTGGCGAGATGACTCAGTGGGTAAGAGCACTCACTGCTCTTCTGAAGGTCCTGAGTTCGGATCCAGACAACCACATGGTGGCTCACAACCACCCATAATGAGATCTGATGCCCTCTTCTGGTGCATCTGAAGATGGCTACAGTGAATTACACTGGAGCGAGCGGGGCCAGAGCGAGCAGGGGCCGGCAGAGGTCCTGACTTCAATTCCCAGCAGCCACACACATAATGGCTTATGGCCATCTATACAGCTACAGTGTACTCATACACATAAAATAAATAAATCTAAAAAACTAGTTGGAATTATCATCTTAAAAAGTTTTTATTGTTAATGAAATAACTCTAGAAAGTCATTTTAGCTTACAATCTTCCTAAGTCCAAGTGAGATCAATGCTGTGAGAGATGGCTATAAAAATAAACCAGCAGACTGACTTCACAGCAGTTGGTTACACAAACGCTGTGTTCAGAGTTCAGTGAATAGTGCCGTTTTCAAATTTCAGAGCCTGGGCTGCATCCACGACAAAGCCAGGAAAAATATTTCCCGTAGAAACTATCAAGTGTACATCACTGGGACTTGATTATTTATAATGTGGCACAAAGAAAAAAGTTTACTGACCACTGTGTTGAGTGGGTTAGGAGTTACTCTATGACTTAAGACAAAAAGTACAGTCATTATAGTGACCACATACCTCTAACCCCCTCAAATGAGCCCCCCCCAATTGTGTGTGTGCCCATGTGTGTGTATGTGTGTGTGTGTGTGTGCGTGCGCGTGCGCATGTGAGCTCGGGTGCCTACAGAGGCCGGAGGAGTCAGATCTCATGGAATTGGAGTTACAGGCAGTTGTGAGCCTGTACGGCTCCAGGAATAGAACTAGGATCCTCTGCAAGATGGTCTCCACTCTTAACCACTGAGGCACCTGTCCAGCTTCACTGAAACAAGAAATAATCTGTAGGCCTCTTGAGAAATGCTGCCCTTTAAGGAGTGTGGATGTCACAAGGTATTTCCAGAACTACCAGTCATCTTACAGACATCAAGGGAGTGCAGCGCAGACAAACCCTTGGCTTACATGTTCTGTAGCTCTTCCCTCCCCATCTCCTAAGTGCTGGGACTGAGATATGCTGGATAAACACAGGAGGGATATGAACAAAGGAAGACAGAGGAGTATCTGGCTGAAATATTCCTAAATAGAAACAGTGGGATTTTGATGACTTCAAAGAAGTCCTCAGAAGCATGGATCAGCAAATCGTGAGCCAAGAACCCTTAATGGAAGCCAAACCTCCTTCCTTTACCGGCCAGGTAACAGAAGAAGCGCTCACTGTGCATGAAACTTGTACTCCTCCTCCCACCCCTGCAGAACAGGACACTCACAGGGTAAAGAAACATGATTTAGACTATTTTTGGAATTCTAGTTTATAATGTGTGAGCATATAAACAGATAATGTCCCGGGTAACATACCAGATTGGAAGGATACACGAGACATTATACGCCACTCTTGACCATGAATAGGCTTTCAACAGTAGTGGTTCTCACGTACATTTTTATTCTGCCTTGTTTTTACAGAGACAGCATGGCCCTGACTACTGGACACTGCCTGTGTCTGCGACACGTCTTGCAGGGACACTCAGCTGAACCGGCTCTTCGGAGGCGGGAGGTCACTCTGCCTGTGCTTCATTTACATGCACACTCAAGGGGAGTCGGCAGAGCATGGTGGATCACAGCAATGTGAACAACAGCATGCCTCCCTCCACCAACATTCCTAAGAAGTCCCACTTCTACGTACCTAGATCAAAGTTGTTAGAATTGAACAGGAATTCCGGTAAGTAAAAAAATTCTGGGATAAGTTCTTTTACATCCGCCATGTTGTGTTTTGACGCGGAGTACCAGGCCTCACGGACACTGTGGAACATCCGGTCTGCCAGGTCAAAGTGGCCGCCCTGTGGGCAGGAGGAGGCACATCTCTATTAGGGAACCACTGAGACACAAAGTTTCTGTCAAGTTCAAGGACTTAAAAACCTCAAATACCTTTGGCTATATTCTGATTTCTTGCCATCCTACATTAAATAATCAAAACTTTACAATCTCTCTCTCTTTGGTGTATTCTTTACAAAGGATGCCTAGTGAGTCTCTTTTGTGGTCAAAGCAAAATTCAAATATGAAGATTGTAAAAATGCATTTAAAATATTAGTCTTCATGGAGACAGTTAAGATAAGGAGGAGATGAAAATTCTCCCACAGTTCAAAGAAGGCCCGAGGAAAGATTCTCATGTAAACCACATGTAACTAGCAAGACAAGCTTCCAGGTACGGATGACTGTCTGGCCAATTCTACCTTTTACACTAAGTTACAGAGTAACAGGTTTCCATGCAGGATTTGTCCACATTTGATTCTGGTTGATTCCCTGACTTCCCTGTCATGTTAATAGAAATTAACATGGTGTCCAAGTTTTCACAACCATGAGGGTGGAGTAGAAGGTTATGAGAGGTTAATGATTCAACAAGTCAGCGAGCTCCTTTACAAACGCAGCCCTGTAGACACGCCGGCCTCTAGCTCTCATCCCAACTGTGCTTTAGTGACCACAGAGAACCCGGAGCGTCTGCCTACGGACAGTCGCTACAGGAGAATGCCGGGGCTCCCCAGGCTGCCTGCTCTGCACTGGTGCTCACTTCATTCCTTGCTCAGGACTTTCTTACTTCCTAACTCCGCTCTGAGGAACCCTGCCTCTTGCTGTCCCCACCTCCCATACCAGGCATATGCCTGCATGGGCCTTGTGTAGGTTCCACTGTGAGTTCTGGTGTTTGCAGGACCCCAGGCCTCACTGAGTAGCCTCCCTCCTTTCCCACTCCCCTGTGTCTTCTGACACATTTGATCATGCTCTAAAAGCATTTCACGATTACTAAGAGTAAGTCACAATCACTCACTATACCAGTGTAGATCGATCTCCTGCAAGGACAAGAGAGAGCTTTGTCCCTATCCTCTGATGTCCTTCCGAACATCCCAAGCAGGGGTTCACCAAGCATTCACTGAACAGTGATAGACAATGTGGAGGGGTGACTGTAACCACAGACACAGCACAGTGGCTTTTAAAATAAAACACTTGTTGAATTCAACTATTTAAGACTGCACCCCCTCTCCCTGGTTGGAATACTTATACTTTAACTACGGGATCCTGAACTTATTCCCTCTAAATGAAGTCTAGTTTATTTATCAATGTAAACCTAACAGGATTTCAGTTCTGTTCCGAATGGCCAACTTGTCACCGGCAAGGCTTCAGTGTTCCTTAGAAAGTAACATTTTTGGAAAGACAATTATAAAGGAAAGCAGACTTAATTAGAATGGAAAACAAAAATTAAATTTGAGTCTTACCTGAAGCCTTAAGAATATCTGTGTGAAAGGCTCCATTCTTACAAGATACGAGGCCACGATCATTGCAGATGAATAGTGCGTGCCGTAGTGGTATGCTGGGGTCTCCCCTGCTCCAGACAGTTGGAGCATCATTTAAAAACAAAAGAGGAAACGAGAGAAGTAAGAGTGGTATTAACCAGCAGGTTTGGAGATGTTAGCAACTGTGACGGGGAGCCGGGACACCAAATGCAGCTTGCTAGTTGCAGGGACACTTTGACAGCACTACTCCACAGGGCCACTGCCGGAGGGCATATGGACAAGCAAACAGGTCTGCCACTGTCCTCTGGGCCTCCCCAGCACGTCTAACAGCAAGCTGTCTTCCACTGAAGCAGAATACTGACTTAGAAGTTACTTGTTTTTTATTAGGTTATGACTTTGTAATTAAATAGTTCTCTAAACTGCTGTCTACAAATGCAGTGCAATATACTGTATATTTTTCTTGGCAGATAAGGGTAGGGAGAGAAAGAAAATGGGCACATGCTTAAATTTAATAGACTTAAATTCAACAATGTTTTCCCTTTGCTTTATGTATGGGGGGAGCAATAGTCATTACATATAATACATTGTCCAGGCGGGAGGTGGTGGCGCATGCCTGATCCCAGCACTTGGGAGGCAGAGGCAGGTGGATTTCTGAGTTCGAGGCCAGCCTGGTCTACAGAGTGAGTTCCAGGACAGCCAGGGCTACACAGAGAAACCCTGTCTCAGAAAAACAAAACAAAACAAAACATTGTCTAGTTCACAAATATCATCACAAAAAATATTCATAATTTTAAATAAAGGGAATTCTAAAAGGTACCTAAATGAAATTAATGGAGACACAAGAAACGAATGTGTAGTTCTGGGACTAAGTATTGTTAGAGACCAAGGCAGAGAAGACAGCTTCCTGCCAGCATGCTGCAGACAGCTACAAACATCTTCTAGAGTCACCCACTGCAGGAGAACTGTTGAGTGTCTGCTAGATCACGCATGTGCAGGTGTGCACAGGGAACATCTCAGCACCCGGCAGACGTACCCATGGGTGTCAGGGTGCTAAACTGTTTACTTTTACTGAAACGGGAAGCCAAGGGAGAACACCCTCCTCACCATTGGGATCTTCCCAGTCCTTGTAGCGCTTCTTGTACTGGGCCAGCCGCTCATCCGTCTGTGCGCCCATCGGCTTAGCCAGGTTTCTGAATGTCTTAGGGTTAGTAAGGTCAACTTCCTGAAACACAAAACAACCCTCAATGCCGAGTCACCAGGCACCTCTCTCTTCCACAGCGCAGGCGCAGCGGCTGCAGGGGCAGTGACCCTACCAGTGGCATGGATAGAAGGAGGTGGACTTAGGGACAGTTTGTGGACTCCTTACCCACACCTTACATTCAAACACTGCGCTTAGTAAGTGGTACTGCTTGTCTTGGAAAGAGAGACTCCTAGGAGCTCAGTTATAGGAAGGGGGGGGGGAGACATCCGATGCTTCTAGTGCTGAGCAAGGACACAGCAGGACACCGTCAGGGCACCTTAGACACAAAGGCTCCCATTCAGCATTCTCTGCATCTCTCCTGTAACTGGAGGACGGAGTCTTTCTATGCCTCCACCTGCCCCCACCTAGTTCCTTCTAACTTTATTCTTGGGTACTTTCCTCATGTAGGTGGTTTACAGGTGAGATAAACAGAAACACTCACCCATCAGCTCATAACACTATCAAGTGACTTCCAAGCACAATGAATCTTTTTCAGTTTAACAGGGATTGTTTTAAAATCATATACTAGCTGACCTAATTCACATATTCAAAAGAAAACTAGAATTTACTACCTTAGGGTTCAAGGTAGAAATTTGAAATGCATGTCTGTGAGATGTTTAATATGTGTCCTTCTTATAGGACATCAAAGGTACAAACAATTGTGCCAAACACCCAGTGTCTTGGGCACAAGAAACTGATCCACACTAATCAATCTATCTCTGCTTGCTGCACTCATCTATGCAGATCCTGCAGGAGGAGTATGTCATCTAGACTAAACCTGACAACTGCTAAAATGGACGTGGCAGCCATTGCTCTAGGAGGCAGCTGTGAGAAGTGTCTGTGGTTAGGCTTAGCACCCACTAACAAGCAGGGTCAGAAAGCATGGCTGTGCCATGGAAGCAGTGTGCGGGGAACCAAGAGAACCTCGGCATAGCTCAGGCTGGGAGGGAAGAGGAAAATCAGAGCGCGCCCAGTGGCGGGGTGCTTGTGTGTGGATTAAATGACTCCTAATTCATGATTTGTGGATATTGCTATGGACTAGGGAGGCGGCGATAAACTGAAAGCTGGGACAATTCCAAGCAGGTGGGACCATGTAAGGAAAGCTACTGAGGGGCGTGGGATACGGGGGACCCCACTGAGGAAAACAGGTGTAACTCTGAGATCTGTGGAGAGGAGAGAAGAGAGCAGGGACCAGAAGGAAGCCTGGGGCAGTGATCTAGTGAGAGGCAGAGAGGCCCAAGTGATGGCTTGTAAGGCTGATGGAGGAGAAAACCAGGGTATTTATTTAGAAGGAGGCATGCCTTGGCCGTCTAGCCAGCAGCTAGATGGAAGCTGGAAGGAGCACCTCTTACAATGGCGTCACAGCTAGGGTTGCAATTATATGAGGAAGTGAGGGATCCTAATACACCCCCACACACAAAAATTCATTGTTTTGCATTTCCCAACACTTTAGAATTTTCCTATTTGGATGAACTTAGAGGTTTACCTCGGAGTCGTAGTCCGCGAGGATCCATGGGAAGACGGGGTACTGCATAAGGTCATTGTAGGATCTACCCGCCAGGGTGTTCAAATGCATCAAATACTGGAAGTTGCTGATTTCACCTCTCTTAGGAAAGATAGAAAAGACCCATCTTAGAGCAACAGATTATTTTATGTTTAAAACATTTTATATGCCAAAATGGACATTAAAAAAAAAAAGATTTCAATACATCAACTCCGTCCCCTCTATTCAAAAAGAGAACTGTTTCCTTTTGTGGACCGTGATGTGCAAGGAAAAGGCAGGTCCTCTGCGTACACTGCGCTCACCTCCCATCTCTGCGTCACAGACTTCTCTCCAACCAGAGTGCTGAGTAATCCAGACCTGTACAGAAGGAAACCAAGTGTGGGTTGCAGACCTGAGTGGCTTTACAACAGAGGCATCCCACCCAGTGCTACAAGCTCTCCTCAGCCCACAGACAGGATGTGCTAATGTCCTCAGCCCACAGACTGGATGTGCTAATGCGGGCCATGAAGTCACTTTAGAGGACTGTGATGAATGCTTTACAACAGAGGCATCCCACCCAGTGTCTACAAGCTCTCCTCAGCCCACAGACAGGATGTGCTAATGTCCTCAGCCCACAGACTGGATGTACTAATGCAGGCCATGAAGTCACTTTAGAGGACTGTGATGAGTGCTTTGAAACAGGAACTACCTGGACCAAAAGAAAATCCAGAAGGCATCACCTACAACAAGGGAGGCAGTTTTCTATGACCCGTGCTTCACTATTCCTGATTCAGTGGAGGTGCCCTGTGATGTAGCAGAGTGTATATAATACTGTTCACAATAAGTACAAGACCTGGACGAACCTGATCTAATCTGATGAGTTCTTACTATAGTTCCCATGCAAACAGATCCAAAGACACTTAGTAAAAGAATAGAAATATGCAATAATCTCCACATAGTAGGTACACAGCTCCTGAGGCAGCCCTTGAATAAGTTATTGACAATGAGAATTTTTGGCTGGGTAGCACAGCTGCTCAGTTCTTTTTTTTTTTTTTTCTTTTAGCTTTTTTGGTTTTCTTCAAGACAGGGTTTCTCTGTGTAGACCAGGCTGGCCTCGAACTCAGAAATTCACCCGCCTCTGCCTCCCAAGTGCTGGGATTAAAGGTGCGCCACCACTGCCCAGCTTACTCAGTTCTTTTAAAAAGGTATGTACTACATTTTGGACTGTGCACTTTGGCAGCATTATAAAATGCCATTTAAGGCTATCGTTACTGAGTATTGAAAGTTAGTCACTGGTCCAAGAGTCACTGGCTACCCCGTGATTGCCTGAAGGCACCTTGGTGGCACACACCAGGCTCAGTGCTACAGGAGCCATTCTCTGAGCCTAAAGTCTTTCAATTGAGCATGCACACATTGGGAACTATGTCTGGAGACTAGTTAGAACATTCCTCACTATTGTAAGACAGAGAAGAGAAACTTTTTCCCTCCCATATTTTTATTAACAACAAAAATGGCTGGAACTTTTTGGACCTATTTCTGAGGTTAACAAGTGCACATATTTAATTTTTTTTTTTTTTGCTATTGCTTAAAGAAAAATTTAAAGACAACATTTTATCAGTTTAATATATTTTCATGTGCACAGACTAGAAAAATACTCATTTATAAAAGGAAGAATCTCTATGAAGTTTTTCCATCTTCTGTGTGTGTGAGTTAAGTTAGCTTCTAGTCTCATAAACAGCTTCTTTCCAGGTGGCCCATTGCCACGTGACTGCAAACAATGGGGAGTGTATGGACCCTTGACGTGGCTGTGGCCCAGGGGGAACCTCCGAAGAACTACAAGGCAGCTACGAGGCTGCTGGGCTTGCAGCAGAGAGCGAGGGTTTAAACTTAAAGACCAGACAGTTGCAATAGCCTAGGTGTAATCAAGACCCCATTATAGAGTGCAGCCCTGTTACCTGAGGGCAAGAACTAAGGAAAAGTGGGCACAAGACAGGAGTAAGTCACTGACAACCAGTGCAGGTGGACTCTTAACAACATAAACAGTTATACAAAAGAAATCATTCTATACAATCTAAGATTTAAACAATTAATGCTGACAATCGGTATCTATTCAGACAAACAACTCAATCTACTAAGGGTAAGTTACACATGGAGAACTTCCAGTTGTATCGATTTGGTTTTGTAATATTGAGAGCCTTAGAACTTATGCAGCTCGTTTCACTATGGATTGTAATGAACAAAGAATTGCATTTTAGTGCTACAGGAGAAGCTCGAAAGGGTGGCATTAACAATAAAAATAAAAAGTGAAAGAGAGAGAATGATTTATATACATGGCAAACAGGAGTGCGTAAAGGTTAAGTTTCCAAAGAGGTTTTTTGAAGGAGAAAACTACTCAAATATAGCAGTAAAAGAATAAAAGCTTCTACTTCAAGAATTTAATCGCTTTCTATAGCAACAGATGAAAGGAAACCATAATTCTCTCTAGACAGAAGTCGTCTTACTTTCCCAGTGCCATCATTTTGACAAGCACCACAGTACCTACCCTTGTTCCACACTGGTGTTTGGTCTCTGCCCGGACACGGACTCTGAGCTGTCGGTGAGAGAGGGCACAACTGCCAGGAACCTAAACGAATTTAAATTACACATGAAGTCTCAGCAGGGACCTAATGCAGCCCAGAGAATGGCAATTCTTAGAGCTTTGCTGCAGCTGAGCCTCCCATTAGCTAGGAAATGGCAGCCAGAGACACATAATCAGGATGCTGACTCCATATTGACATAGTTGATTCTACTTATTTTATTGTTGGTAGTCTGTTGCTCTGCCTAATTTACAAGTTAAGTCTTGTCATGGATGTACCTACAGGCTACAAAGAAGTATTTCTAGGACTTAGTACTACCTGCAGGTCTCCAAGGACCATCTGACAGGTGTCCACCATGTAAAAGGAGACAGGTGGCATTTTACTGCAATGACATGCAGCGCTCACCATGTGTATTAGCTACTCCTCCTGGACATAACTTGGACACAGACCTGATAGGAGAAGGATTGCTGGGAGACCCCAGCGTCCTTCGTGCCCTGAGGCCTCCGTCTTTTCTGACTCACATGTGACCAACCACCAGAAGCATGCCCTCCGCTGGTTCTCTTCACCACTGAGAAGACATGCTTGGAACTGAGCAGTCATCCTTAGTGGCTGCGCTGTGTTTTCAACTGAAGGCATTCAACTTGCCCTCTAGGGCAATGAAGACTCTCAAATGGATACTGTTTCTATGGGAACTCAGCGCTGGAGTCCCACAGCAAGGGAAAGAGAAAGGGGGAACATTTTGAAGCGGAAACGTTACTTTTTAATTTTCATTTGTTGTTATTGTGTATGTGTACATACACATGTGTGCAGAGCCTAGAGGGAACCCTGTGGAGCAGCTTCTCTCCTACACACTCTGTAGGCCCTGCCGATTGAGCTATCACTGGACTTTGGTACCAAAGGCCTTTATCACTGAGCCATCTAGAGCCCACCAAAGCACTATTCTTTTTCTAAACTTTTGTTTGTTTGTTTACCTTTGTAAGGTGAGACAGTTTTGTTCTCTTAGACTTTGTTATGAAATAGCTTTGGGTAGTTCTCACTCTAAGTTACCAGAAGAGAGAGATGCTATTTAATCAAGGAGTTGGCATCGTTCTGAAAGTTAGTTAGAGGAATCATATTTTAAGAGTGTGGGAAATGAAAGGAATATGTCTGCAGAGACGGCTCCTCCCTGGTCTGGGTTTCAAGCACCTAGCTAAACAGGCTGCAATGGTCCCCTCACCCCCACCTCCCCCACAGCAGACATAAGGAACTCCTCGTGAACAAGACCTTTGGTAGACTTTATTCCGAATCCCCTTTTGAAAAGCCAGGAGGTAATTCCGTCCATCTCCAGAGAAAACTTCAACAGCGATAGGCTGAAATGGTTAGAGAAAGACAAGTGATGAAAGAGATCGTAAGACACACGCTAACTTTTTCACTGTGGATTTCTACAATGTTGAATTTCTTGACTGGAGAATACTCTGACTCATGGATTCTCTCTCTATTAAGGCATGTTATTCTGCTCAAAATTAAAGAAATCTTTAAAAATGGAATGATAAGTAGTAATTAAAAATTATGCTCTTGAAATGATGAGGATTTAAATTTCTATAAGAAGAGACAAAGGTGCACTTGAATTGGAGAACAAGGAGTTCGCACAGAAGGGAGCCGCAGAGTTCAGACCGTGAGTTGGAAAACACAAAAGCATTCTAAGCTGCTATTGCATCCTGGGATCTGAGGCAGCAATGTGCATGCTGCAGTTTTCACAACACTGGTCCATTTAAAAATTATATTTTTGGAACAAACAGAGGGGTGAAGTGTTGAGTGTGCCACTCACGTACCTGGAGGAGGTACCTCCTTTTATGGACCTCCTTGATGTCCTCATAGGCAAAGATGCTGCATGTTCTCTTGAGCTGGCTGGGGCCTTGCCGGGCACCTCGAGGGATAATCGGTTCGTGCATGCTGTGAGGAGCCAAGAGGAAAAGGAAGCACACACACAAAACCACAGCAGTGGATCAACTCACTGGTCAACAAAGGAGATGCCATTTGCAATAGAAAACTAGGCGGCCAGACAATAGGTCAGAGGTTTCAGTTAAAATTGAGATAATAATCTATCAGTTCCTGGTGAATAGGGAACCCCTCTGAAGATTACCATTAAAAAGATTACCATTTCTCTTGTTAGGACCAGCCTTTCTATCTCTCAGTTAGCACAGAGTGTAGGCCAAGAACATACTTAGGGATCCCTAAAAATATTTTACTTCTTTCCAAATCAGAATAGAAGGAAATGATCTACAATATTTTGATATGGTCCTATCTTTATATTAACAAAACACAGTTGTATTTTTCAAGAACCACAAAACATGATTAAAAAGTTTTTCAGAAGTTATACAGAAGAATGTCTCATGGAAGTCATCACGTGGCCGTGACTGGTGAAGAGAGGGATTATTTGCAGTGTCCCCTAGGAGTGAACCAGAGACCATGTCTCATTAGCAGAGTTAGGTGTTCAGCTAAAGCTAAGAGGAGACAAGCTCACGTGTGCCTTCAGACCACAGAGCTGATCTGTTACCCACCATTCTCCCAGGACTGAGAAGCAAAGGAGAGGGAACAGAACTCAGTTGGTGCACACGTGTGGGCTTCAGCACAATAGCTGTTCTTTCGTTAAGAGCATTGCTCCTGAATGTCTTCCTATAGCTGTGTGCACGTCTAGGTGTGTATAGCTATGTCTGTGTATGCACAAGTGTGTGCTGGAGCAGATGCAAGTGGAGAGTGCCAGGTGTCCTATTCTGTCACTCTCTGCCTCGTTCCTTTGCAACAATGTCTCTTATTGAGCCTGGAACATGGTGAGTAGCCACTAACCCTAGCAATTCCCCTATCTCAGTTCCACAGCCCTGGGATAACAGTTGCCTATGTGGCCATGTGTGGTGGTTTGAATATGTTTGGCCCAAGGAGTGGCACTATTAGGAGGTGTGGCCTTTGAGACCCTTCTCCTAGCTGTCTGGACGAGACAGTCTTCCTCCTGCTTGCCTTGGTTCAAGATGCAGAACTTTCAGCTACTTCTCTAGCATCATGTCTGCCTGGATGGTGCCATGCTTCCTGCCAAGATGATAATGGACTGAACCTTTGAAACTGTAAGCCAGCTCCAATTAAAAGTTTGCCTTTATAAGAGTAGCTTGGGTCATGGCATCTCTTCACAGCAGAAAAACCCTGAGACACCAGCCTGGTGGTTTTTTTTTTTTTTTGGAGGGGTGTGTACTGGGATCAGAATGCAGGCTCTCATGACTGTATAGTGAGCACCTTTATCCTCTAGCCACCTCTCCAGCCTCTGTAGCGATGATTTCAAAAGTGATGTTGCAAATTTAGAATGAACATTTAAGTGTATGCTGCTAAGTTGTTTTTATTAACTTGCCACAGCTAGAATCAATTGTGAAAACATGTCCGTAAGATCAGTCCTTGGGCATAACTGTGGATTATTTTCATGACTAATAATTGGTGTCAGGGGCCGGTTCACTGTGGGCAGTGCCATCCCCTAGGCAGGTTGCAGGCTGTATAGTAAAGCTAGCTGAGTGAGGAGCCAATAAGCAGCACTCCTCTAATTCCTGACTTCTCTCAATGAGGGGTTTTGACAGGGAGAAGAGAAGGCAAATTAACCCTTTCCTCCCTAAGCTGCTTTCTGAGTATGCTGTTTATCACAGCAAGAGAGTAAACCAAGGTTGGAGAGATGGCTCAGTGGCTAAGAGCACTGACTGTTCTTCCAAAGGTCCTGAGTTCAAATCCCAGCAACCACATGGTGGCTCACAACTACCTGTAATGGGATCTGATGCTCTCTTCTGATGTGTCTGAAGACAGCTACAGTAAACTTACTTATAATAAATAAATAAATCTTTAAAAAAAGAGAGAGAGAGAGTAAACCAACTAAATAGTAGGTTAACAATGCAAGCACATGTGCTATCCTCCAGAGGCAGCTTCCCTTGGTGTCTCCTCACGCGCGCACTTACTTTGGAGGTAAGGTTTCAATGTCTCTTATTTCTCTGGTTGCAGTCATGGTAAATCCATCAATCACATAGAAATGCTCTTTACCAAAGAGGAGTAGCCCCTCACTGGTATCCAGGCCTTGGACTCGAGCACAGCGGTACATGTGTTGAATCTACAAAGAAAGTCACAAATATTTCTTCTTGTAATTTCAAAAGGGGTTGGATAATTTCTCCCTTTTGTTACTGTTACAGTAAGCCTGAGGCTAAGCATGTTAAACCTGAGTTCATGTTCTGCCTGTAGTTGTTTTCAGTAATGGAAGACAAGCATTCACTCACATCATCCACTGTGGCCTGCACCCTACCCAGGACTCCATGTCCTGTGCCGAGCAAGTTAGCTGAGGCCCCTGTTCTCATGGCGTGCACAGCCTGGTAGAGCAGAGGTCTGAGGCATGCAAAGAGAAAGATTAGGATAGACAAGATGACACACTGCACGTGTTCTGCAGGAATGGGAGCCCCAGGAAGCTCCAAGCTCTGTGGCTGCAGCCTCTGCAGATGTGGTTGAGGGCCTCAGTGTCTCTAACATACACCGTGGGCTTGTTGTGGGCTCAGGTGAGATAAAGCATATAACAACCACATTAGACTTGTTGGCTGATGTCCCTTCCAGAGGTCATTATCCTTTCTGCATGATCCTCCCAGGGGCCACAGGGTGGAATGTGTCCTTCACTCCCCACCCAGCCCCTGACTCCTGTGTGAGCCCAGGTTACTGAATCTCTCAATGTGAGTATTGTTTTCTTTTCAAAAGGTTAATTCTTCGTAAACATTCCTCTTGTCCGACCCATTTCAACACAAGTCAAAAGGGGAAAAATCAGCGACTAAATCAGAGCCAAACCAATATCAAGTGATGTCACTTGAATCTAGTTCCCGCAGCATTTCACATGTAAGTGACCACAGGGAGAATGTGCTCATGAGAACGAAAATTTGAGAAGGGAACAGAGAATATCAAGCTGGCTACTGGAGCCTGGGGGGACAGGAACAGAAAGGGAAGACAGTTTCCCAAAGGACGTGAAGTTTCATGTGGAGTGGAGGTGGGGGTCAGTGACTGCCTTTTGTAAACGATCAGTGAGCGATGGGCATCTCTGTTAGCTTGACTGAATCTCTGAATCTTTTTTTTTTTTTTTGGTTTTTCGAGACAAGGTTTTTCTGTATAGCCCTGGCTGTCCTGGAACTCACTCTGTAAACCAGGCTGGCTTCGAACTCAGAAATCCGCCTGCCTCTGCCTCCCAAGTGCTGGGATTAAAGGCGTGCGCCACCACTGCCCGGCTTGACTGAATCTTTCTATGCATAGATGAGAATACTACATTGTATCCTAAAGATGTATACTACTTGTCAGTTGGAAATAAAATTTAAAGATAAAAGCCTGAATATATTTTCTCAAATATCTAGGTATTAAGTCAATTTCACTGTACATATGAATCATTTCAATAAAAGAGCGGGCTGTTTGTAGGGAGGTCCACACACTAAAATTTATTTTACTTTAACTTTTGAAGCATGGTTTTTTCATGTGTGCCAGGCTGGCCTCAAACTCCCTAGGTACTCAAGAATGACCCTCCTGCTGTACCTCCTGCTAAGAGGACAGTCTTGTACTGCTTGACCGCATTTAATCAGGGCTGGGATTTGAACCCAGGACTTCCTGTATGCGAGGCAAAGACTCTATCAAATGAGCTACATCCCAAGGCTCCATGAATTGACACCTGTTCTACCATCAAGCTCTGCCCTCAGCCTCTTCACTTACTTTAAAATAACTGCTGTAATGTAAATGGGGGGAGCGGGGATGGGAGGTGGGAACAGGTAGACTGACTTCATAGGCACATAGGCTTTCTGAGTGTTCAGATGCTATTAACACAGTGTGAGAGCAGTGTCAGCTGGGGATGCTCAACATTCCCGGGCCACAGAGCCTCCCTTTCAAGCTATTTTCTGGATGGATGAACTTTCATAGTTACATGTTCTTTCCTTTTTTTTTTCTTTTTATAATTTCATTCAAAATAACTCAGTACACATCTCCAAACAGCATTGTTTTAATTATACACTGGCTTCTTATTACAACTTCTTGAGGTAGGATAGATCTCAAGTGCTAATACCACAGGCACAAGTAAGCACAGCCTCTTGAGATGGGTGATATTCAAATTCGTGACACAGTAACCAACTTACCTGCCTTCCCTCCTGTAGCTAACTACCCCGCCACGGTCTGGGCATCTATTGTAGGTCTGGGTTGTTTGACTGCAAGCACACCATCCAGAGGAAAGGGGGCTCGGGAACAAACAGTCACAACAGGCCAACATCCTAAGATCCCTACTGAGCAGGCCTCGATCCCTACTGAGCAGGCCTCGAGCACTGAGGGAGGGCATCTAAGCAAGGCTGAGTAGGAAGGGACAAAGCCCTAAGGGGAGGGGCTACAGACTTCAAGACTGATGGACGCAGCAGTCACTAGCCTAGAGGTCTCACCAGTTCAGGGACACTGCGGGGGGAGTTGTCAGAAGAAACAGCATGAGCAACGTTCAGAGCTAAAACCATGGTGGGTGCAATGAGGGCCAGCATGGAAGCCGCTGAAGGTGCTCAGGCTTCGAGGTGGGCAGAGCAGGCAGGCATGGAAGACAGCTTCCTGTGAGTGAGTGGGAACAGGATTAAATATGAGCTGGAGGTGAGCGCCTGAGTCAGCTGGAGTTTGTGGAGATATAGAAGGAAAGAGCACTTGGCTGAGACAGCTGGATGGCTAGTCCCCACAGACCTGATCAGGATCCTAAAGGGAGGTGTTGTCTAACAACAGGCACAGAGCAGAGTGAACTAACAGTTAGTTGGGAACTCCACTTCTGATGAAACTTTGCACTGTTGAGTGCAAACAGGACAAAACCCCTTGCTTAGTGGGGTCTCTTGTGCCTTGTCTTAGGATGCTAAGCACACTCCCTCTAATCCTCCTCCTCCACCATGACTTAGAGTGCTAAACACACTCTGTCCTCCCCTTCCTCCTCCACCATAACTTAAGAGTGCTAAACACACTCTGTCCTCCCCTCTCTCTTCCACTTTGTCTTAGGATGTTAAACTCACTGTGTCCTCCCCTCCCTTCTCCACCTTGTCGTAGGATGCTAAACTCACTGTCCTCCCCTCCCTCCTCCACTTTGTCTTAGGATGCTAAACTCACTGTCCTCCCCTCCCTCCTCCACTTCGACTTAGGATGTTAAACTCACTCTGTCCTCCCCTCCCTTCTCCACCTTGTCTTAGGATGCTAAACTCACTGTCCTTCCCTCCCTCCTCCACCTTGTCTTAGGATGCTAAATTCAATGCTGAACCCACTCTGTCCTCCCCTCCCTCTTCCACCTTGTCTTAGGATATTAAACTCACTGTGTCCTCCCCTCCCTTCTCCACCTTGTCTTAGGATGCTAAACTCACCCTGTCTTCCCCTCCCTCCTCCACCTTCTCTTGGGATGCTAAGCACACTTCTTCCTCAGAAGCCATACCTTCTCTCCCTCCTCCAGCAGGCGCAACAAGGTGGCGTTGTCTGTTTTCTCCTCCTCCTCTATGGAACCACTCTCAGCAATCTGGTCTTGCAGCTGCTCCTGGGTCTCCTCATCTCCTCCATCAGGTGCTGACCGCGAGCGCTTCAGGGGAGGCTTCACGAGGCCTAGAATATAGAGAACAGTGGAGCTACGTGAGGACAGCTTAGTTTCAGAGTTGGCTACATTGTGGGTGGCCTCTGAAGGCCCAAAGCTTTGGACTTCAGTCTGGTGCCAGGGGAAGGGGTGGAATTTTTAGAGTGGTGCCTAATGGGAAGAACTAGGTCATCAGGAGATAACACCTTTCAAGGGAACACTTAGGGGATGTTCCCTTGAAGGGAACATTTAGACCCAGCCTATTCCTATCTGCTTTGTGGCTGCCATGAAGTAAGCAGCCTTGCTTCCCCATGTCGCTCGCACCTGCCGGAGACCTCTATTCTCTGAGTTTACTTGTCCTGTACCATCCCAGCAGCACAGGGCTTATTCGCACATGGTCCTGACCGTACTTTTCCTGTCAGAGAACTCTGGAGAGCACAGTTGGGTGGCAGTGGTCAGGGTCAGTGGTGAAGGCTTGGGAATTAAGCACCACAGGATCCTGAGACATTATTTGCCTTTTGTGAACCACAGTTCTCCCCACTATAAAAGTGGATTGGGATGAGGGTTCTATCTACCTCAGGTTTGTTGGGGGGCAAACTGCAGAAGTGACTGTGCAGGGAACTTACACGATGGCAGTAGAGTGCTGAGCAGTTAGTGGCAAGGACGTGTTGTTTATAGGTAAGCAGCATCTGGGAGGAGCTGCTAATTGAGGAGTCTCTGTCACACACACACACACACACACACACACACACACACACACGACTGCACATGACGTGTGCATTATAACTCACTTGGAGGGCCAAGCCTCATTCAAAGAAGCAATATGATTCTTCATGCATGAATGAAATCAGTCAAACAGTGGGTCATAGGGAACAGGAACAGAACTCTTTTTAATAACACAGATCATTAATTTGTAGATTAAGAAAACACTTTACTGCCCGTCCTTTGATAACTTCGTAAAAAATCGCAATAGAAGAAATAAAAACCAGTGAGATCTTAAAATCTTAGACATTCTTTAAAAATGTACTAGAAAACACACAAGTGCCTTCAGTCCCTTAGCTGCACCATCAAACGCGACACTGTACTAGCTACCAACACTCTGCCAGCTCCTATCTACCAAACTTGAGTGACCAGAGGCTCTGGCTTGCTTGGAGAAGACAGGACCGAGGATGAGCAATGGGGAAAGACAAAGAACACCTACAGAGGAATGGCTGCTGGCTGCATCTCTCTCAGAGTCAGGAGCCACAACCTCCAACTGAGATTCGTGATTTGAGTGATGTGGATTGATTAGAAAAAAAAACAAAAATCAAGCTTGAGAACTTAAATGTCAACAACCCCAGCCCAGGTCACCTGAGTAACTATGGGCTAAACTTGGCTTATTTGTGGGAACCATGGCTTTAGCTCTCTCCGTAGCCTCACTGGTGAGGCCTCTGCTCACCTGCAATGACTGATTCTAAGAGTGTGTCAGATCTGTTCTGGAATGTTCAGCTGGGGTGGTCGTGCTAGAGAACCATGTGCTTTCACGGGAGCAGGGGGTGGTACTATTACCTGGAGCGATCTGTATTTACTCCACTGATGTGAAGCTTAGTTTTCTTTCTCTTTAAATTAATCTTATGTGTTTTGTCTGCATGCCTGTCTGTACATCATGTGTGCTCGATGCCCACAGGGGCAGAAGAGAGCACTGGATCCCCTACATGTGCAGTTACAGATGCCTGTGAGTCACTGTGTGGGTTCTAGAAATTAAACCTCTGGAAGAGCAGCAAAGCCTTAACCAATCAGCCATCTCTCCCACCCTGAAGCACAGTTTTAATTTACTGACAACTTTAATACTAAATTTTAATCTACTGGCTTTTAATTTTAAAAACTTTTAATTGAAAGTTCTTAATTTACATTTCAGGGCTTAGTTTTGGAAAATGAAAGCACCTCTGAGTTTGCAGCTATTCAGACTCTTTAAGAAAGTGGGAAGCAAAGGGTTAATTGATATGTTTAGCACAGATTGGGTCTTCTTTTTGTGCCAGGACCACAGCAGCAGAATCAGGGGAAGAAAAGGAGCCTGCGGCTAGGGAGAGAGCAGGTGGTGAACTGGCTGACAGCACATGCGTACGCTGAATGTAATCCTGGCACTCGTGTGGCTGAGACAGGAGCATTCTTGGGACTTGCTGGCCACTCAGCCTAGCAGAATCAGTAAGCTGCAGGCCAGTGAGAGATGGCACGGAACAAAGCAATGACCTTAAGCTTCCACATGAACGCACACACATGTGTGTACCCATGCCCACACATGTGCACAGACACATGTCACACAAAATAAATACTCTCTGCCTTTGGGAAAGCTTACATACTTAAAAGAGACATCCATCAGTGAGAAAGAAACCAACTGCACCTTGTACAAGAGAGAAAAGCAAAGCTCCACCCGTAGGCAAGAGCCAGACAGGGCTGGAGGTGGGTGCTTCAGGACAGGACTTGTTAGGTCCAGCTCCCACACACACGTGCAGGAACGGGCAGCAGCAGCATCGAGCAGGTGGCCTCTAGTTAGGCCCATCCCAGAAGGCTAAATCTGAGATCACTTCTTGCAGTTACAAAAAGACTGCTATTTTTTTACTACTGGCCAACACACATTGATGATAAATCTAATAATTGTTTTAATTTTGTAATTATCTTGTTAGTTGCTTACAATCAGGTTTCACTGAGTGTTCTGCTAAATAAAAAAAAAAAAAACAAAAACAAAAACAAAAAAACAACCAACCAAACCCCAAACCTATTGAGCCAACGACTGTTAGACTGACATATTCATCTGTAGGGAAGAAAGAGATGGTTTCTTTATTTTCATTCATAAATCAATCTTTAAGTTGTGATGGTCAAGTATATAAACATGTTTATAGTTGGCCCTCCTGTTTGCAAATGCTTATATTTGTTATGGTGTCACATGGAAGGAATGCTCCAAAATGTTTTCAAATCAGAATCCAAGAGGAGGCTGACCTTTGACCTTGGCAATGGTGTCCTCCCCATGCTCTGGTTCTTGCTGGGTGGCTTCGCCTTCCGAGCTCTCTACGATTGCATCCTGAACAATGGCTGGGTTACCAGAGGCCAGGCGTAGGTAGTACTCTTTACTGTCATAGCTTATAGCTCTTCGGTACCGAGCAGGTTTCTAAGAAATAACAAGAAGAGAACACAACTCGTTATTCCCAACAACAACAATACAAGCTTGTCAATATTTCTTTGTGTTCCTATTGTTTAGGGGCTTTTCACAGACTAGATGAATATACACTAAGTACAGAGACTTTCAGGTTATGTTGCTCCATTAAAAAAAAAACTCCATAGTTTCTAAAATAACATGTATTGAACTGTATTAGCAGTTCTGTTCTTCCCAAAGAGAGACCATGTTTAACCAAATAACACTTGGGAACTGGTGAAGTTCCCTGTCTGCTATGGCTACCTTCTCTATCTTCTGAGGTGGCAGAGGAGAGCATGCCAGCCCTGAGGGGCAGTGGGCTGCCACAGCCCTGTCCAGTCTGAAGGACACTTGTTCTCTTGGGACAAGCTCAAGTGTTTATGTTGAGAGTATGCAGAAAGAGGGTTAGAACTGGCCTGCACTCTGAGTGGTCCTGGGTCTTACAGGACTCTGCCGTTTCACCTTCCACCTCTGCATCCTGACTCTGAACTGAAGACAGATTCAACACTAGATAGCACTCTCTGGCTGGCCTACAAGATGAGCCGTACCTCCCTTCTGCATCATTGTCTGGTACTGCCTGGTAACATAACTAAAGGGTAAGAACAGGCATAATTTAATCCTGATGAAAAAATAAATACCTAGATATATATAAAAAAAGATTTAATGGTCTGGACACAATAGAACATTTCTTTCACAGAATGCTCTTTATTCTAAAATGAGTTTTCTACTTGACCTAAACTTGTTTTCCTTCCTAAAACCATATATAGGGAGAAAGTCATGGCTCAAAATTCCCAAAAATGTATTTAAATGCAGACTGCTAAGATAAGGATTAGATTCAGGCTTTGGATCAAAGGTTCAAAAAACTGAGGACTCTGAAACCTGGCTTTGGCTTCCTCTTTAGACAGTGTTTCATTTCTCCTTTGGTACAAGTGAGAATATGTAGTCTTTTAAAAATACTTTTTTTTTTTCACATTCTTAAAACTGATTCTCAGATGAAAAAAAAAAAACTGATTCTCAGCTAGAATGGAAACAAGTGTCTGTGTGGATGGGATATTCAAGATGAAAACATTGGGCAGATGCCCTGGAAAGAGATATGCAACTGAGGCTGCGACAGCCTTCTCAATGTCGGGGAACCGACAACAGGAAGCAAACTGAGGAGGTCTGCCTGTGAGTGGAGATGGAGACATGGAGGCACTGCGGAGCACAAGTGTCCGGGAATCTCCCCGGAGTGGGGAGTTCATCTCATGGGCACACACCCTAACAAGGAGAGTGCAGTGTGCTCTTTAAATGAATAAAAAACTTAGTACCTTTATGGTTGTCCTCTATGAGGTAAAATGATCATAGTCAACTCAAAATTGCTTATACTTTATTAAACAGAAGCGAAGATTTAGCAGTCTGCAAGGAACAGGAGGCTGGACAGTAAACCAGAGTATCACCCGCCCAAACTGCTACCATTATAAGATGATGGCATGGTTAGTGATGGGCAGGATAATGGATTAACAGATGTATGTTGATGCATTTTTGTATCTATAGTGAAAGTTCTGGATCTTTCTGGGAAACTGAAACAACGAAAAATGTACACCAATTAAAACTATACTTCAAAAAGTGATCATACAATTCGTTTTTAGATTAATTTCTTCTGACTGGAAAGCAGTTTAGGAGAGTCTCACACTCTCAGCATTTGAAATAACTGCATCATGTTTTAAAAAGTTGAGGGTCGCAGGCTGCCCATTACTAACATGCCCATGACTGGTTAGTTACGCGTGAGGCAGCGCATGGTGTGAAAGGGGGGCCCAGCCTGTTAGTAAGCAGTGTGTCCCCCGGGAACAGCCACAGCTGTGGAAGGGGAGCTGTCTCAGCATGGCGACACCAGGTTTTCCATCCCAGGGGCTCACAGAGAGTGAGCGAGCCTTTAGAGTTAGTCTGTCTACCGTCTACCGTGCACTAAGAACAAAGCTATGGGTAGTCTGCATTCTGGGGTGGGGCCCTTAGTGTTTTACCTTCTGAGCAATGGCATCATCGGGAGGCTCGGGTGGTTTACTTGGGATCTCAGACTGAAAACAGGGTATTAAGTAAAGACACATAAGGGAAAAAAAATACAACGATCACAAAACCAAAATTTCCTTGAAAGACCATAAGAAATACAGAAAATCTACTCAAACGTAAAAGGAATTAACAAAATTAACCAGCTATTTATACAAGCCCTGAGGATGAGTGGCTACTTCCTCCATGACGGAAGATCAGTGTTTTAAGTAAAATTTAAATACACCGAAAGTTTCAGTGCCCTGAATAGACAGACTTAAACATCCCAAAGCAATGGCAGCACAGCCCTTATGGATGACTTTACAGGAGCTTTCAAAAGGAAAAACCAAAACACAAAAGCTAGCAACAGAATCTCATGCTAGCCAGTGTCTCCACAGCTCGTCCCCCTGCGGACCCCCAAATCCATGTTGTAACAACTCACGAGGGTTAAGCTGTCATCTGCAATACCTCCTGGCACATGAAAACAGGGCAGACTGGTTGACACCCACCCTGCCACAGAAGCAAGCTCCTGAACAGTCCCTTACAGAGAGCGGCTGGGAAGAGTCACCAGGGGAAGGCGGATGGGCTCGGCAGCCTTCAAAAGAAATAGGCAATTGCCTGACTGACAGAGGGCACTTCTGCTGAGCCCTGGCACAGGAGACAGCCAGCAGGCCTTCCGAGGCACTTTCCTCTCTGAGAGTGACTTTGTGACCTTGTTCTGGAGTGAACACTTCCTATCATGTTTCCTTCCCTAGGCAGAACAGACCCTGGGTAGTAACACTTTTTTTTTTTTCCCTGAGAGTAACTTATTTTTAAACACTTGGTTTACTCAGTTTCAATGAATCTTGAGCTTTAAAAGAAAATAAGCAAGTGTCTCAAACCAGAGAATCCCTGCAAAGTTCCTACCAGGGGAGGTCTGGGTACAAAAGTAGCAGTGTTTGTTATCTGTCTTAGGAGGGTCAGGGGCACATATATGGAGGTCATTTGTCAAAATTCACTGAACAGAGCACAATGTAAGTAAAAGCTTTCTGGGTTCAATCCCTGAGAAAAGGTTTTGTTTTTGATACAGGCTCTCATTATACAGTCCTGACTGGAAAATCACTATGTTGACCACATTGGCCCCCAAACCAAGAAAATCCTCAGGCCTCTGCTCCTCAAATCCTGGATGGGTTGAGCTGCCATACCCAGAAGTAAGTAAAACCACTTAATCTGATCTTAAAATTCAGCACTGAGAAAGAAAGAAGGGGGTTAGATGTGCAGCTCAGTGGTACAGTGTAAGGTCCTCGGCTCAATCCTACTTAAGATTTATGATTTCAATGAATATATGGTTTACCCCAACAGGAAAAGTTATAATATACTAAATTCAATTTTTAAAAATTGTTTATTTTATGTATGCAAGTACACTGTAGCTGTCTTCAGACGCATTAGAAGAAGGCGTCAGACCCCATTATAGATGGTTGTGAGCCACCATGTGGTTGCTGGGAACTGAACTCAGGACCTCTAGAAGAGCAGCAGTCAGTGTTCTTAACCACTGAGCCATGTCTCCAGTCCTCTGAACCAAAATTAATAATAAACAGAAGTGTTCTTAACATTTTTCTATATTGAGATTGATAAAACAAGATGAATAAAACCCTATAGGATAGCTATGTGATAAACACAAGAGCATGAGTTCTGAGTTTTGCTGCATGGTTTACAATAAAGCCCCAGGCAGAGGGTGGGCAGTGCACATCATACACACGTGTACAAGTGACAGGGTGGTCACCTGCTATCAACCAG
>NW_022196905.1:94218557-94231896 GCF_008632895.1 Mastomys coucha
ACACGTGTACAAGTGACAGGGTGGTCACCTGCTATCAACCAGAGGGTGGGCAGTGCACATCATACACATGTGTACAAGTGACAAGTGGACACCTGCTATCAACCAGAGGGTGGGCAGTGCACATCATACACACGTGTACAAGTGACAGGGTGGACACCTGCTATCAACCAGAGGGTGGGCAGTGCACATCATACACACGTGTACAAGTGACAGGGTGGTCACCTGCTATCAACCCTTGTCTGAGCCTGGAACTGAAAGGCAAGTGTGAGCGGTGTGCCAACAAACTAGTATTACCACAACTCCCTTTTACTTAGAAAAATTATACTAAATTATTATTACAATTATGACCATACAGACATCTATTTCTTTAGTCAGAATTTCTAGAAAGCAACTTTACACTTTTTAATTATAATATCTCAAAAACATGCTGGTAACAAAATTTCCCAAATAAGCCATTTAGTTTGAGTCCTAGAAGATCTATATGAAAATGTACATGTAGACGCAGCTACAAGAGATTGCCTTCATCAGAAAAAGAACTGTAAAGTACGACAGCTTCCTGCCTGGAGCTATGCCCTGTGAACAGCTATGTAGCTAGACTGGTATCAGTGTGTGAGTGAGTGTGTGTGACTGTGTATGTGTGAGTGTGTGTGTGTGACTGTGTATGTATGTGAGTGTGTGTGACTGTGTATGTGTGAGTGTGTGTGTGTGACTGTGTATGTGTGAGTGTGTGTGACTGTGTATGTGTGTGAGTGAGTGTGTGTGACTGTGTATGTGAGTGAGTGAGTGTGTGTGACTATGTATGTGTGTGAGTGAGTGTGTGTGTGAGTGAGTGTGTGTGACTGTGTATGTGAGTGAGTGTGTATGACTGTGTATGTATGTGAGTGTGTGTGACTGTGTATGTGTGAGTGTGTGTGTGTGACTGTGTATGTATGTGAGTGTGTGTGACTGTGTATGTGTGAGTGTGTGTGTGTGTGTGTGTGTGTGTAAGTGTGATACTGTCAGAGGACCACTAGCCAGTTAGTTCTCTCCTTCTATCAAGAGGGCTCAGGGATTGAACCCAGGTTCACCTCTTACCTTTTTGTGGTAAGCACCTTACCGGCTGCGCCATCTTGCCAGCCCAGGATCTTATTTTTTTGCTTTAGGTCTCAGAGAATTGAGTTTTCTATTTCCATCATAACCTATGCTGATGTGCGAATACCAGCTTTGAGTACTGCAGAAACCACACACTAACAGTGCCACTTGGTGCAGCTCCTTGCACTATAAGAAAGATCCCACCCTCCTCAAATAGTCACTGTACAGAAAGAGGAGATTTTCAAAGGAGAACCTGAAATTTGTTATATTTAACTATGTTTTTCCAAAGCAGAGAGGACAGAGTGTCAGATGAGAGCCCCAAGCTTACCACATTTGACTGAGTTTTCTCAAGGCATTAATTACTTAGGTTTTTTTGTTACACTAGTTTTAGCTGATAATCTTCCAAAGCTTTCAAGTCCATGGAACATGAATGATCAAAATATATTTTGCATTCTAAAAACAAACTTCAAAATAATCCAGAAATAAAATTCAAAGGTTGGACAATCGGCTCAAATATTTTTACAGTATGCATTATCATCAAGGCTTAAGGGACTTCTGGGTACAAGCTGGAGAGATGACCCAGGCTGTGTCCCTCACATCTAGGTGGTGTAGTCACAGGGAATCTGAGGCCCTCTTGCAGGCTCCAGAGGTACCAGTGGCACACAGGCACACACAAAGTCATGCAGCAAAACATGCATACAAATAAATTCACACCTACAATCCCAGCCCTTGGGACATGGGTGCAGGAAGATTTTCATCTTAGGTCATCCTTGGAGTCTGTGAGATCCTGTCTTAATTTACCTTCCCACTACACAATCTCCTAGACTCTTCTTCAAAGGTTAAATAAGCAAAACTTTAATCAACTACAGAAATGATCACTAATTTACAATCTAAAATAGAATTAGCTTTTTAACCATTACTGGATCCTTCAGCTTATACAACAGAATAATGAAAATGTCACTTAGAATTGATGGTCACTTTCAATACACAAGGCACAAGACCGACTCACCAGCCCTTGCTCCAACCAAGCCAGCCCTGCCCGTCCAGCCTTCAGACAAGTGTCTGGCTGTATTTCATAAGCTGAGGGGCAGTGAGTTTAGGGAGTTGAAAGAGGAGTCAGGTGACCTCTAATTCTAACATGGTTAAGGGCAGGAGTGATTTACTCTGAATATATGGAGCTTAAACTTCAACAGAGCATACTTCCTGTGGCTCTCTTAAAAGCCCCACCCCATCCTCTCTGTCTACGTCCCACACTCTTCCCCTTGGAGGAGAGACTCACCTATACTATGCTAACTTCAGGACCCAGGAAACTAACTCTTGTATAAAAACTTCAGAATTAAAAAGTTCTCCTGAATCATGGTTGAAACCACAGAGTATAAGATGAATGGAGGCAGGACTCCCACCCAGGAAGACAGGAGGCGCTAGGTGCTTAACTCCGTGGCAGACACTCCTCTAAGACTCTATATACTCAACTGACACAATCGTCCTAACAACCCATTTCCCAACGTTAAACATGTAAAAGTGTGGAAAACTAAGGAGGCTCTGTAGCATGCCTTGTGGCAGCACCGCATTTTAAACCGGAGCAGTGAGGCTCCAGAGTCTATTCTGCACCGCTCATGGCGACGCCACTAGTTACAGACAGTCCTCAAGTTACAGTTGGCCCAAGCAGGTAGCCGACTAATGAGGAACTCCAGTGAGGCCAGCAGGTACTCACCCCCACGCTGGCTTCCTGCTCCGTCTCCGGTACATAGGGATAGTGGCTGTAGAACATGTCATTGCGCACCATTTTCTTCCGCATTCTGCAGGGCCCCTCTGTCATCTCCAGCATCCACTTGTCTAGGTGGGAACCGATGGGGGGGCCCCATAGCCCCCGCTCCCGCAGCAGCTCACACTCGATCTGACACCACTCCTCGGTCACGTACTTCAGGGCATTCTGCTGACGCTGGGGGGAGAGGGGCCAGGATGGCTTCTCAACAACAAAAAGGCACAGCGGACTTGGAACAGAGTTACAAAGGGGGAGTGAATCCAATCCAAGTCATTTCAGTAAATAATATAAATTGTAGTTTACTTAGATAGTTTAAGGAAAGGAAACTAGTGGTTTTATGAGAGACAGGGTTTGCTAGGGCCCAAGAATGGCACACTAGAAACAGCTAGCAAACATCACAAGCCAAGGAAACCAGACACACATCACCGCCACTGTTCTGGATGCTCACCTCCTGATACTCCTTGTACTGTGTGTCCACCAGGTCGCGAACAACAGCGATGTGTGTAAACATCCACTGGGAAATCTCCTAACAAACCATCGAGAAAAAGGCCTTCAAGTTTCCTGATTTATTTAATTAATTATTTGAAAATTAATCGTGCCTGAAATTAATGCTGAACTGTGAGTTAAAATCTGGCCACTGCACTACTTTAGAAAACACACTAAATGATGAATTATATGACAACTGGGGATATGCGGCAGCCACAGGTCTGCACTTTCCCACCCCAGCACTGGAGTTCTGGCTTGTGGGTGCTATTGGCATGCTCAGGAGCCGCCTCATCTGTGGAGAGGTGCCACTGTCCCACAGAGCCAACTCATGGCTGAGCTGCAGTGCGAGGCTCATCGGCTTCAGCTCAGTGCAGACAAGCTAAGTGTGAGAGATCAGCATGGCCCATGGCATTCCTCTGCATACTCCAGAGGTACTCCCCAGGGAACGGTTCCCTACTCTTCTCCACAGGGACAGACTCTCAAGGCACTCCCTAATTCTCTTCCTACGTACTGGACCACACCTCAAAGTTCCCTTCCCGGAAGCTCAGCGTGGCACAACATATGCAGGGTACACGTCAGCTCTTACAGACCCTGTCCACACTGCCCCTGGCCTAAGGGTCAAGTGTGAGGACGAAAGGTTAATGGAGGAGGGAGATTTAATAAAATCAATCACAAGGATTTACAACTAGATTATAAAGGTAAACACTCCTCTGTTACTGCCTCATGATTCCTGTAATTATCAATAAGGACATTATTCACAGTCAGAAAACACATGAAAACACTTAAATGTTCTTTCGGTCACTGTCATTTGGGTCTAGTTACGAGACGGACGCGCATATCCAGTGCCATGTGCATTTTACAAAAGGAAGACACTCTGGGATCTGTCAGCCCTCTCCTTCTAAAGTGGAATGTAGAAAAGTTCCATTTTAAGACTTCGGCTTGCATATGCTAGCAGGATTATATAAAACACAGCAACCCTGGAGATCTAAGCACCGGCCTCAGGGGTCACACAGCTGAGCCTCGTACCTGTGGGGAAGGACTGTGTTTGTGGAGGCCGCTTTCCTTTCGGTTCCTTCTCGATCCTGTCAACTTGGACAGACCGAAGCCGCTGCTGACTCGGGACAGTTTGGACTGTGTGGTAGGCACCAAGGCTTCTCCTCGACTTATGCATTTCTTTTCGTGGGCTGTAAATTTAAAATCAAGTAACTGTGCCGTTTAACATGTGCTTTTATTGTTTTCATATGACAGTTACAGATCACAGCTCTCTCCCCATCATCCGCCATTCCCTTCCTGTAGCTGCTGCTTTCAGTGCTCAAATACATTCTGAAAATCTGACCCTAATGCAGTAAGAAATTAGATGAAGAGTCAGACCAGACCCCACAACTTCTACCATAGTACAGGCTATCACTGTTCTACTCTGCAGTTCTGACTTTCAGCCTGTCGTTGAGCCCGTGTAAATGAAACACCTTAGGCTTACAGACATAGAACTCAGCAATGTAGAGCCCAGCGGCCCTGCTGCTTTGCTGCGCCTGTGAGCAGATCTGGGGATGAGTCACTAGATGAAGAACTGCTACAAGAGTTGCTACCTCAGAGCTACATGGTTGTCTTTCAAGTACTACAGACTTACTGCTGCTGCTGATCCTGTTTAAGGATGGGCGCTTGACAATTATGTGGTGGCTGAGTTAATGTTTGGCTGTGACGATGGCACTCCTCTACTAATGTGAAAATTTAAATTATAATGTGTCTCTACGCTAACGATTCAGTCTGTCATCTGAAAACTTTTGTTGTTGAGAATATTTCGGAACACAAAATGTTTTACATTTTAAGAAGGCTATGAACATAGTTAACCACTGAGGATCCATAACTTAGCACTTCAACATCACCACAGCCAAACAGATGAGTGTTCGTACCTAATATGTTAAAAATAGCTACCAAGGCAGTTTTAATAAGAAAACCACATAGTACGGGCGTCTAAAATCTCAGTGTTCCAGATAAGAGGCTGTGGAGATGGTAGCTTAGATTGTGCCATCTGCGGGAGTGCTATTGTCTAAACCCAGAGTTGGCCAGCGCAGAGCCTGAGCTGTAGAAAGCGGAAGTAGTCTGTAGTGCGCACCGGATAGCCCCAGTACACCGCGCGCAGGGACTGCCTCACTCTGCAGTGTGCACAGGCGAACAGGCGCACAGGCAGAAGCTGTGGGACCCAGGGGACCCTTCTTACCCAGATGATTCTGCCAGCATTTCAGACCAGCCTCCTCGATGAGTGGCCTGGCAAGGGCTATGTCCACATGGCCCCTGTCGTTCACCGGCAGGCTGACCTTAAAGAGTTCCTCCAGGACTTGTTTCTTACTGTGGATCAGCTCGGTCCAAACCCTGTTGACAGCTTTAATGAGAAGCTGACGCCCTAGAAAAACGTAAAGAAAGAAAAGGCTCCAGAGAGAATACAAAGGCAGCTCTTTTCTTCCTGCTTTCCATCTAGGAATTTGAAGTAATATATTTAATTGTGAAACAAAATCTTACCACTAGGTTATGTTCAGTTCAATGAGAAGAGGTATTTAATGTAGATAAGCCAAAGTTAAGTTTTGCCAATGTGGAAAATATTAAAACAAACCTCACACCCATGAGAAGATGCTGTATTACTCATTTACAAAATAAAAAAAAAATTACAAGTATTTATCTACCCACTTCCAGATTAAGAATTGATATTGCAGACTGTCCTGTTACCCCCAAATGAATCCAGGACCACAAATATCCTGTCAAAGGCCTATATCTTTAGGTCTTTAAAAACATTTTTTTTTTACTTTATTTTCTTTATATTTAAATTAATTTTCAAATACATTACAAAACAAGTATTGTCGTTAGGTGTTTTCATAAACACACACATACACACACACATACACACACACACCCCATTCAGTCAGCTCTTGTCCACTGCCCTTTTCCACTCTCTCCTGCTGGTCCTCTTCCATCCTCCTTGTCCTCTGCATCCCACCACACTCTTCCATCCTCCTTGTCCTCTGCATCCCACCACTCTTCCATCCTTCTTGTCCTCTGCATCCCACCACACTCTTCCATCCTCCTTGTCCTCTGCATCCCACCACTATTCCATCCTCCTTGTCCTCTGCATCCCACCACACTCTTCCATCCTCCTTGTCTTCTGCATCCCACCACACTCTTCCATCCTCCTTGTCTTCTGCATCCCACCACACTCTTCCATCCTCCTTGTCTTCTGCATCCCACCACACTCTTCTCTCCCCTTACTCTTTCAGGATCTGCCCCCATTCTCTCATGGCGACTCCTTTAACTCTCATGACCTCTCTCTCTCTTCCATGTATGCACATTTAAATCTAGATCCCACGTATGATGTGAACAGGTAGCATCTCTTTCTGAGTTCGGCTTATTTCACTTAATAACGGTTCCTAGAACCATCATATTTTTTCCTGATAATGGCAAAATTTCATTTGTCTCTACAGTTAAACAAAATCCCATTGTGTTTGTGGGCACGACTTCTGATCTAGGCTGGTTCTACTTCCTGGCTGTTGTGAGTAGTGGCACACACAGACATAACTGTGGATATTCAGATATCTCTGTGGTAAGCTGGCTTAGTCCTTTGGGCATACACCCAGGTAAGGCCATAACGTAGGTCATGCAGTAGCCTTTTTTTTTTTTTCTTTTGAGACAGGATTTCAATATGTAGTCTTGGTTATTGGCCTTGAACTGGCAGACACCTGCCCACCTCCTAAGTGCTGGGATTAAAGGTGTTTATCACCATAGCTGGCTTCTGTTTTGTTACTGTTTTGGTTTTTTGAGGACCATCCACACTCCCCTGTAGCTGCGCCAGTGTCTACCCTACTCACGGCAGCTTGCCCATCCATCTTTGTTTTTTGTTTGTTTGTTTTTTTACAGGGTTTCTCTGTATAGCCCTGGCTATCCTGGAACTCACTTTGTAGACCAGGGTGGCCTCGAACTCAGAAATCCACCTGCCTCTACCTCCCAAGTGCTGGGATTAAAGGCGTGCGCCACCACCACCCGGCTTAAAGATTTATTTATTACATGTAAGTACACTGTAGCTCTCTTCAGACATCCCAGATCTTATTACGGATGGTTGTGAGCCACTGTGTGGTTGCTGGGATTTGAACTCAGGACCTTCAGAAGAGCAGTCAGTGCTCTTAACCATTGAACCATCTCTCCAGCTCTTGCCCATCCATCTTTAGCAAGCCTTAGAAGGGCCTGTGATTGACAGTCAATCACCAGCCCCGGAGACTGACTCCATAGGTCAGAGTGCTCCCCAACATATAGCGTCATGAGTTCCCAATGAGACTGACGATGCCAGTCTGCAGAGCTTACAGAGTGAGTTCAAGGTCCGCCTGGGTATGTAGTGAAACCCTGACTCAAAAATAAACACAAAAGGTATCAAGAGGTACCAGTGACAATCTGTCTCAGAAGACATCTGTCTCTAGTGGGGACGTGCCAACACAAACATCAGCAGCTCTAGGCAACGCTGCATAGCATCTGCGGCACAGATGCCACCACGTTTCCTAAGAAGGTTCAAGGTGAGCGTCATCAGGCTTAGCAGTGTGTGTATAGGCTGGCATGTATACAGGTCGGCTGTGTTAGTAGTTTCTGAAACCAGTGTTGTTATGTCTAAAGACAGGAAATGAGCAACACTGCCACCTTTCAGCAGGAAGATTACCTTCACTGATGTCTTGGCTGTAGCCACCGTCTGGCTCGATGTCCGAGGGAATCATGATGTGCCATGTGGTCATGCGTGCCTCAGCTTCCAGTCCAAATCCTTCCACACTGCTGAAACATTCAAACCAGATATCTGAGGGGATGGTATAGCCGAGGGCTGTAATTACTATGAATTACTCTGAAAAACGTGTAAGCACGGGCCCCACCACATCGTTCCATCACCGCCAGACAGACATTCGGCAGATTCAAAAACAAAAACAGGATTCCTAATTTACCACAGAGGTGCCATTTTTAAGGGAAGATCTCACAAATGCACAGGGTTGCACATGGTTCAGGACGTTTCTAGGGATTCAGAGTGGCGTGTTAACATTAAGAGGCGCTTTAGATTAATGCTAACATTTTTATCTTAAAATTACAGAAAGGTCTCTTCTCTAAGACCACTGCTTGCATGCCTGTGCCCCCCACCCCCAGTCTGTAGTTCACTGCTTCAATAGCAGCCAGGCATTTAACAGCTGCTGTGCAATGCTAAGCTCTTCCGTCACTGAAGACAACTATGCACATGGCTCATCTAGCTCTTCCGTCACTGAAGACAACGATGCACATGGCTCATCTTCTACAGCAGTAGATGGCCAGCGCAATAGGAACCAGTGGTACCTTTGTGGGCATCGTCTCACACTGCTTTGGGATTTGTTTATTTCACACTGACTTTTGTTTGCACCTTACTGTTTCTGGTTTTGTGCCTTTGGAGGTTTGTATGTGCATGTGAGTGCCTGTGAGTTTCTTGGGTTTTTCTCTGTTTTCTCTTTATTCTGGTTTTTTGTTTTTCTTTTGTTTTGTTAGACTGTTTTCAAAAGAAAGAGAAAGAAAAAGGGTGTGTAGTTGAGTCAGTGGGGGAGAACCCCGGAGGGGAAACCATAATTAGCGTTATTATATGAAACAAATGTTTTCAGTAAAAAAGCAAATGTCTTTTTATAATTACATGAATAATATATGGTGATTATGAAAAAAATTAAATATTTAAAGATTTCATTTAAAAACTAAATGAAAAGAAAGAAAAGCTCATAGTTTCTGCTAAATGCAACCCTAACCCTGTACGGTTTTCATAAAGCAGTAACAAAAGTAATTACAAAAGCAAGACGGCGATTGTTATCACAAAAGATATAAGAAATCAAAGACAACAGGGCAAGCGGAATCTAAGTGACTTACCTTCCAGCATGGAGATTAATCAGGCAGTGAGCAAGACAGCTAAGGAATTCTTGGTCGTGGTTTCCGGGTCCCAGGATTAAGTTCCGGTTCACAGTAAGGACCCGGAGTGAATCCAAGAGGGCGACTTGTTGAGGGACGGTTTTGTGCGCACGGGAGAACTGGTACAGGATGGTCCGATTGAGGCAATGATACACTGCATCCAGCGACAAGCCCTGCGATCGTCTCTTGGACTGAAGAAATGAAAGACCTTTTCAGTGAGAGGACAAAATTGCAAACCCTGCTGTCGTTCACAAGCATGCTGGTATCAGCTACTACACAACAGCCGTCATATTAAGTCCTCGGAGCGCTTGGCTGAAAAATACTTAACCCCTGCCATTATGGACTCAGAACCCATGAGACACATAAATGCATTTTAAGAATGAAGAGAGTCCTGTACAAACGCCCCTGTGAGGAGAGTCCACACCCATGTTACAGAGCATGCAGACGCCCCCGTGAGACCTCCATCAAACTATGGTAGATAGTCTCAATGCTCACTAAAGAGTCCACCAGAGCATCAGCAGGAGCTATGTGGGGCTCAGGCGTCACCCCTCGCTTGAGAGCTGCTCTCTTTGGCTTAATTGTAAATGCTTGTCTTCAGAGCAAATGGTCCACCCCATCATACCAGCACACAGCAAGTGTTGCAGTATGGCATAGTGATGAGAGGTTTTTTCTTTTCATTTACTTCTTATATCTTTAAATTTGTTTATAATCACCATATGTTATTCATGTAATAAAAGTTAATTTGCCATTTTTTTAAATTGAAAATTTTATTTCTTCTGGCTCTAGAAAACCTTGGGTTTTCCCTCCCAACTACTTCGATTCTCCCCACTTTCTAAACTACATTGTTTGTTTCTTTATCTTGTTAGGAAACATATGGTCAAAGAAACATACAACAATAACTCAAGCCACAACAAAGACAAGAAACACATAGACATACATACACACACACACACAAAACCCAGAAACCCACAAAACCAGAAACCATAATTTCCCATTTTTCTACATTATAAAGTAACATTAGTCTTGTGTGTCAAATGCTCTTCAGCAAGCATGAGGGGAAATGCACCCCCTAAGGACTATGGATGACAAACAGTGGAGGCTCAGCTGACAGGAGAACGTTCCCTCAGCATGGATGCTCATGTCCTTGTAGTTTTCATACAATGACATAAAAACTTACCAAGCTATATTGACTAAAGGATTTAATGCACCTGGGTGGGAAATGGCTAGAACAATCATGGTGTGAAAACACCAGGCACCCTCAATAAGGAGAGCACTGGCCCCAGGTGACGGAGCAAGAGTCAAAGTATGGATTTTTTAATTCACTTTTTAAAAAGTTTGGGTATATCTGAAGTTAACATTATCTAATTAGTTACATCTATTTCCAGTAATTTTGACACAATAGGAGAAAGATGATCCAAAGAAAAACATGTACTCCACAGTTAATAATGACGATGGATTACCTGGGCAATGAGTTGAATTATAAAATCTATAAGAAGTTTAGATTCTTTGTTGAACATGCCTTGCCAAAGCTTGTCCACCACGCGTTGCGTGAAATAAAACACGTTGTTCACCAATACCTGGTAGCTTCCTCCACTGGTAATAGGCAGAGACGCATCTTCCCCTAAATTCCAGCAGGAAAAACAGAGAATTGCTATCTATAGGCACAAGACCCTAAAGACACAGGCTAAGGCAAGCCGAGTGTACCACCATCCTCATGAACCACGAGCTCATGCTCTTAGAAAATGATGTGCACAGATGGAAATCAGGATAAACACTGGAAAGAATATTTCCTCAAGTTTAAAGCTTTGTGGGCTGAAAGTCTTAGACCTAAAGCCAGCCTGTAAGAAGCTGGAACTGTCAGCAATAGTCAATATTTCTCTACCCAATAAAAAAAGTTCAATTAGAGATGGATTATTTGTGAATAATGAATGGGAATGAAAAGTCCTCCAAAGAAAACTATTTGTGGCACACTTCCCATAGCAATAAAGTGACGTAAGAGTCAGAAGAAACCAAGGGGCTTAAGTCAAGTGCCTCAGACAGCTGTGACCAGCAGTGTGGTCTCCCCTAACCAGGTGACCCCCTTGGGCTGCTGTGAAGACACTGGCTTGGACCAGCCCTCCTCGCTCACACTGCATCATCCGGAGGCTCTACATACCAGATCCTTTGTTATCCCTGCTAGGGCTCTCATTCTGTGTCCTTCTGTGGCACAGATGATCTCAGCAGAGAAGAGGCACAAAATGTGAGCTGATATCTAGTTTTGAAAATATAGCTGCGTACTGACTGAAGATTACTTCTGGCAAATTACTTTGCAAAAAAAATATTAATTTACCAGCACAGAGGTTCTATGATTCAAGTGATCATTCAAGAGTAGCATACAGGCCGGGCAGTAGTGGCGCACGCCTTTAATCCCAGCACTTGGGAGGCAGAGGCAGGTGGATTTCTGAGTTCAAGGCCAGCCGGGTCTACAGAGTGAGTTCCAGGACAGCCAAGGCTACAACAGAGAAACCTTGTCTTGAAAAACCAAAAAAGGGTAGCATACGAAGTAAACTGTTAAGACTTTTATAATTTCGTTTTTTGAGAGGGGTCTCATGAGGTAGCCTAGGCTTTCCTTGAACCTGCAATCCCCCTGATACAGCTTCTGGCATCATGCCTGAATGACAGGTAGCCACACTATGCCAAGCTTCGAACTCATGCATTTTCTTCTCTTAGAAATTTCACGCTGTCTGATACATAAGTTATATCTCTATTGTAAAGGTCTCAAGTGTAACTTTCATATGGCATTCAATACAAATGCTTTAAGAGAACACAGTCCAGTGCATTTTGACCTTCAGAAACACATCCTGAAGACAAGCATACACATACTGGAGATTTTGCTACCATATAGACACACGTGCTATACATGTTTGTAGCTCCTGAATAAGAATGTTTACAGCAGTGGAGTTGTCCCTAACTGGAACATTTTATATGTCTATCAGCAATTACATGGATAAGCATATGTGCATGAGACATAGCACTCTATAGGGACACTAGCAAAGAGCTATGTGCAAAACCATGAATATATCATCTCAAACATTAAAAACGTTATATAATGGGCTAGACTAAAGAGGCAGAAGGAAGGAGAACGTGGAGCTCGAGAGAAGAAAGTGATAATACAAGCCTTTTAAAATTAAACACAGCATTACCCAATAACACATCAGCTGCAAGCAAGTGGTCCATCACACTGTCCAAAATGTGCGTCTGGAATTCTTTCTGCTGAGTTCTTGTAGATCTCTCAGGGGAAGCCTGTATATTAAAACAACACACACACATATCGGAATCAGAAAGAAACTAACTACATAAATATGGGTCTCACCATAGTTACACTGTAAACTATGTCAGAAAGAGGAAACCAGCCCAAGCTGGTACGCAGAGAAGACTGGTACCAGAGGGGCATCTGTGCATAGAGCCACACTCTTCCTTTTCAAGCCCCAGCATCTTAAACAGTATAAAGAGAAAGCCCATCTCCGAAATGATTCTTCCCAAATCCTGACCCCACACTTAAGTAATAGGTTGGCCTGGTGCTGCTACGTATTCAAAGGCTAAATATTGTATCCCAAGGCCTGGATAATTTATCACTATCCACGATAAATGAATCCTCATGTATACCATCTTTGTTGTATAAACCTTGCCCTCAAATTATCCCTGATTCATTCATAAAGATCCCTACAGCCTGTAGCTAGGAGGAGAGGTAGGCAGGGCTGAAGGTCCCATTGGAGTCTCAGGCAGGGACTATGGGAGGAAGAAGTCACCATGGGGTAGGTAGACCCTGAGTGCATGGCCATGAGGTAGGTAGACCCTGAGTGCATGGCCATGAGGTAGGTAGACCCTGAGCGCATGGCCATGAGGTAGGTAGACCCTGAGCGCATGGCCATGAGGTAGGTAGACCCTGAGCGCATGGCCATGAGGTAGGTAGACCCTGAGCGCATGGTCATGAGGTAGGTAGACCCTGAGCGCATGGCCATGAGGTAGGTAGACTCTGAGCGCATGGCCATGAGGTAGGTAGACCCTGAGCGCATGGCCATGAGGTAGGTAGACCCTGAGCGC
>NW_022196905.1:94231973-94232159 GCF_008632895.1 Mastomys coucha
TAGGTAGACCCTGAGCGCATGGCCATGAGATAGGTAGACCCTGAGCGCATGGCCATGAGGTAGGTAGACCCTGAGCGCATGGCCATGGGGTAGGTAGACCCTGAGCGCATGGCCATGGGGTAGGTAGACCCTGAGCGCATGGCCATGAGGTAGGTAGACCCTGAGTGCATGGCCATGAGGTAGGTA
>NW_022196905.1:94232469-94243806 GCF_008632895.1 Mastomys coucha
TGGCCATGGGGTAGGTAGACCCTGAGTGCATGGCCATGGGGTAGGTAGACCCTGAGTGCATGGCCATGAGGGCTGGCCTGTTGGAGTACAAGTGGCCAAAGCTGAAAGTGCCAAGTCATACCTCAGGGTTATTGACACGGAAGTAGACAAACTAGCATAGAGGGCTGATATCTGCCCAGCTCTAATGCTTTAAGGCTTAGTATAAATATAAAGGCTCTTGTGTCTTTTATTTGGGAACTATATGGTCTAAGTGAAGTAACCTCCCTCCCCCAAAATAATATTTACTATGTGAAAAATATTTGGTAATTCACCACTATATCTCATTTCAGCAGTTTATAGGTATATAATAAAATAAGCCATAAAGTCATTAAAGTAAATGTAAAAACTCAAGAAATACAGTAGCAAAGAGTCCTCAATGGGGAAGAGATATTCAAAGAAAAACTTAATTAGGCCCACAACCCAGTGTTGAGCTTTATATGTGTTAAGAGGGAGGAAGCTATGGCTTGAGTTTTTTCCTATCTGTGAAGGGCAGCACCAAGGCTGGCTGGAGCCAATGACGACGCTCCTCCAGCTGTCTATGAGCGGCACGGTTTATGCACAGTGAGCAGCTGTGTGGTGATGGAGTTCTGTGGAGTGCTTATTTTGAACAAAAGTTTAGGACATAGTTGAACTACCAACAGACAGCTGTTTCTGTTGGTCACTAAAGCAGAGCCACCCAGGCACCTGACATTCAAGTGCATAGTCTGGCAAATGGTAAGAAGCCCTTTGCTGTCCTTTTGAAATGTCAGGCCTTGGACACATAGTGAACAATTCCAACTGCTACAACGTTCGTTCTTGTGTCTGTAGGTGGAGGCGTGCCGTTGGTGCAGACAAACAGGGAAACACAGCCCTCCAACTGTTTCTGACAACCCCACCTGCTCCTCGAGGCTTGCTCAGCTGCTTTCTTATACAACCCAGGACCACCTGTCCAGGGGTGGCATGGCCCACAATGCCACCTGGTAGTGGTATGTACTCAACTGAGAGTATCTTTTTCAAAATGACTCTAGTTGTGTCATGTTGACAGCCAACAGTCACACCCTGTCTCTAAAATGGGGATGTATCTATTTCAAAGTGGTGATTGGCAGTTAATGACATAAATGTGAATACCAAGGCCCTGCCGCTGGCACATAAGAACATAAGAACTCTAATGGCTTATTTTAAAGGTCACAGCGGTGCCCACATTCACAAAATCTTAAGTTCTTTGAAAGTTTGGCTGCTGTGACTCCAACGAAGACCATCTGAATAAGGCAACTGAGGCCAGTAACAAATGTGAATCTCATTGTTACTCTGAAGCATCAAAGGAATAAATACATCCACAACTCCTTCTGGAACTAGAAACATTTTTTTTAGTAGCAGTAAGTACTGATGTAAGAAATACTTGGGGTTGGATCTGCCCTGTTTGTCACAGAGGCACATTCCTCTGAAACTCCATTCCTTTGTAAAGGAGCCGTCAGGTTGTTCTTAGAAATGTGCTAAGACATTTCTGTCTCTCCCTGTTCTGTCAACAACAGAGCTCTGGGTAGGCCCAATCTCTAATGCTTGTGTCCCTAACCAAGGTTGGCTGGGACACTCAGGAGGACTGCAGTCTCCAGAGCTGTCCCATACTTGGAGTGGGCAGTGCTATTCCTGGGTCAACCGACAGCTCAAGCCTTTGGGTAACATGGCCACCTGCCTACTTCCAGGAAATTTTAATCAAACTATCCTGTTCTTGTCACATAGGGGTCTTAGCTTTTGGTTGCAGATATGGGACTCTCAGGATAAAGTCCCAGGGAGCAGACAGGCCATGGTTACACCTCCCTATACGCTGTTGTATACGCCGTTACTCTGAGACTGTCTGCTCAGGTAAGATTATCAGCAAGATGCTCCTCCTTTGTCCCAGAACAGTGCTCGGAGTCTTGAGAGATGCTCCCTCCCCCCCCACCCCCCCGCCATCTTGATAGACCCCCTGCAATATTTTGTCATCTAAAAATAACGATGTCGGGCTGATGAGATGACTCAGCAGGTAAGAGCACAGACTGCTCTTCTGAAGGTCCTGAGTTCGGGTCCCAGCAACCACATGGTGGCTCACAACCACCCGTAATGAGATCTGACGCCCTCTTCTGGTGCGTCTGAAGACAGCTACAGTGTATTATGCTGGAGCGAGCAGCCGTCTGTACAGCTACAGTGTACTCACACACATTAGAAAAACAAAACAAAACAAAAACAAAAACAACAAGCCAGTCCATGGTGGCACATGCCTTTAATCCCAGTACTTGGGAGGCAGAGGTGAGCGGATTTCTGAGTTCGAGGCCAGCCTGGTCTACAGAGTGAGTTCCAGGATAGCTAGGGCTATGCAGAGAAACCCTGTCTCGAAAAACCAAAAAAAAAAAAAAACCAAAACGATGTGACACAGAACAAAGGAAAATGTTCATGACCATCCTCAGCTGGGCTGGTGGCTTTGACTCCTCTGCTCCACTCTCCCCAACTCAATCTAACCTGTACAAGTCCACCCACTCCGTCAGGAGCAGCTGGGTGGACAGCGAGACCTGCACAGCAATCATTAGACACTCCAGGCCTCTTGGCTTTCTCTCTATGTCTCAAGTTCCGGGACCGTGTTCTATTACCTACCTGTGCTATCTTGTTTAATTTTCATTATACTTATCAGAGACAGGTTCGATTGTTAGATCATTGTACAGAGGAATAAACAGAGTAGGTATAGGGCTCGGCAAGGTCACAGAGCTGGAACCTACACACATAACTCACACACAAAACCCTCACAACAACCTGGCGGCTCCTTTACAAAGAAGGAATGGAGTTTCAGGGGAATGTGCCTCTGTGACAAACAGGGCAGATCTAACCCCAAGTATTTCTTACTGAAAATTCCACTCTTCTCTCTTAAGGTATCACTTAGACCTAGAGCAGGCCTCAGCACTACACTCAAACCATCAGCATCACACTCAATATAAACATCACACTATGTGCACAGGGCCTCAGTGTCACACTCAATATAAACATTACACTCTGTGTGCACAGGGCCTCAGTGTCACACTCAATATAAACATCACACTATGTGCACAGGGCCTCAGTGTCACACTCAGTATAAACATCACACTATGTGCACAGGGCCTCAGTGTCACACTCAGTATAAACATCACACTATGTGCACAGGGCCTCAGCAGCATACTCAGCCACTCCATATGAACAAGAATCTCGTAGTTTTAGAGATTGCTAAAGAAAAGAAATCCATGTGCCTTTTTCACAGATGTAATCAACAAAGCAGTCCTTCTACAACAGAAACACACTAATAAGACTAAAGACAGCATGGTTCCAAGCTGCCAGGTTAAAGCTTCGTGGGCTAAAGAACCTCCCTTCCCGCTAGGAAGCAGCAGATCTATGCCTCTGCTCTTAAAACCCTCGGACCTCACAGTCAGAGGAATCATGCTTCTTAAGGCAGGTGTGTGTGTGCGTATGTGTGTGCGTGCGCGCGTGTGTGCATATGTGTGTGTGTGTGTGCATGTGTGTGTGCGTGCATGTGTGTGTGCGTGCATGTGTGTGTGTGTGTGTGTGTGTGTGTGTGTGTATGGATGTGTGTGTGGATGTGTAAAGTTCCTTAAGTAGCAAGTTACTTTTTAGAGACTCAGTTTCTTTTTTTTTTACATTATTTGTGTAGGCCATGCATGTGGTGCCTGAACAATCTCCCCATATCTATTTTTTAAAAACAAATTCAAATTCTAACCTTTCTGGGTAAGATGGTATCGTATCTCCCTGTCTTGCAAGAATATAGTTAAGAGTTAAGTAAGAAGTATTTAACACACGAAGGGACTCTGCCACCTGTTACAGGAGATTAAAAAGACACATGAAGATTCATCTATAGCTTTAAAGACTTTAACCCCTGAGCTGGAGAGATGGCTCAGTGGTCAAGAGCACTGACTGCTCTTCCAGAGGTGCTGAGTTCAACCCAGCAACCACATGGTGGTTATAATGGAATCAGATGCCCTTTTCTGGTGTGTTTGAAGACAGCTACAGTGTATTCATATATACATAAAAATAAGTAAATCTTAAAAAAAAAAGTTTAATGTCTGTTTGGGGCTTAAATCTGACACTCTAGTTGTTCCTGGTGCAAAAGGGCCATGATTGTACACACCCATGTCAAAAGCTGCACTGGGTGAAGTGGGCATCCACAGGTTATTCACAACTACCTCTAAGATACTCATGACTAATTAATTAGTTGTCTGTAAAAGCTTAAGAAATGCCAGGTTAGGCCCACTCATCTCAATGCTAATATTCAAGCACCTCTCTACTGAATACCACCTTGTGGTTTCAGCTTCCATGAGCTGTTCCTTATTTTACCCTAGATGCTAAGGTACTGGGCATCTGTCCTCGCAAGCTGTTTGTCCATCCCTGAGCTCCACCACGGAGCCCCATCACCAGGCTCCCTCAGTGAGCTCTGTCACCAATGGCCACCACCAGGATCCACCAGCAAGCTCCACCAGCAAGCTCCAGCCCTGTGAACTCCTCGAGGTTCATAGAAGAACAAGTTCCATCAGGCAAGCTTTTAACCACGTGGCTTACTGTTAACACATTATTCTTTCTGCCAATTTGAAACACTTGTGGCCTGGCTAAAATGCTCCCAAATTCTATAGTGACTTCTTTTAATTGGCCAAACTGAGATGTTTTTACAGGAGTGACATAAACACCTTCCATGGTTTTGAGGTTGCACAGTTGCATCAGCCACTAGAGTGAGCAGAGGAAGCACCCGTTGTGGAGCTGAGGGCTCCATTCCTCCCTCTGAAGAAAGCAGCCTCCACGAGTCAGCCTCGCATACTGCACAGCAAGGACTCTGGCACCTTGTGCATGCACTGGACAGAAGAACCAGCTGGGGATGGTCATTTAGACTCTCTCTTGCTCTATTTCCTTTAGTGATGCTAATAGGTGATTATTTTCTCATTTTGATCATTTGACAGCCACGAGGCACCCGAGCTGCAGAATCCCTCTTCTCCAGTGCCACCAATTCCTGCCTGTCACTCACCACAGGAAGGGACAAACAGGAGCCTGCTGTAAGCTTTGTAAGCTGCACTGGGCAGGAGTAGCAGTAATGGGCAGGGCAGTGGTGGGTGACTGCAACTGCTTGACGTTAGGACACGGGGAAGATCGAGGGTTGGTTAGTGAGAGCTGGCACATACACACGCCTGCCCATGAGCTGAACGCAGCCTGGCTTTATTTTGAAGATAAAGTTCTATGGGAGCAGAGTTGTCTCTTCCCTAGTTCCTTCATAGTATAATGGCACAGGTGAAGAACTGTACAAAAAACCTGCACCAGAAAGGTTTACCATAGAGGAAAAAAGGTGATAAAGGACTAAAGCAAAAGAAGCATGTTTAAAGAATGAAAAAAGTGGAACAAAGAGAGTAACACGCGTGTAATGTTAAAAGCCGTGTACCCTCACATGTTTTGCCTGTAGGTCATCCAGAACAACCGCAAATCTAAAAGTATTCTGCACAGAACGTAATCAGCGATGGATGGTCTCACTATAAAAGCAATGCAGGAAGGTGCTACACACATTTCTTTGTCATTACCTCCAACAAAAGATCGATCAGTGGCGTTTGCTTGCTGGCCGGGGTGAGACAGAGGTTGTCGATGATCAAGACTCGCATGAAGTCAAAGACGAACTTCTTAGCCGGGTGATTGGTCAGATAGGTCTTGGTTCCCACATTGCAGTACTCGGACTGGCTCCTGTTCATCCCTGTGTCTGCAGCGAAAGCTTTAAACTCTTCTGCGGGAGACCCAACCTCATCATCCAGATCTGTTACCTAGCGAAAGAAATCAGGCAGGTTGACATCAGAGTTTATGTAGCACCTTCACAGTACATGTGCTAAAATAGCAAAAAAAATCAAATGAAAACTGTGGCGGCAGTGGTGCCATCGGAAGCGCACTATCTGCCCTAAGCCGTTCTTTTCATTCAGCTCCTCAGCTCACGGCTCTATACTGCTTTCAAGGTAGCCATGTGGCACAATGCCATGTCACTCTCTGACTGACTGTGAGTGATACATCGGCTTTATGGGGGTTATAAACACTTCAGATAAGTGAATTGGTAACATGAGGTGACAGTCTGCACATCTGAAGGCGGAAGGCCACTGAGAAGCCAGTGTCACAGGTCACGGAGGAATCTAGTACAATGGTGATCCCCAAGGGTTGGGTTCCTTTCCTTTTTTTTTTGTTTGCAGGTGAACAAATATCTAAATAAACAAAATAGCAACAGGTTTAATTCAAGCAAAGGAAAAGGAGCAGTGAGCAAGTCACAGATGTTGATAAGGAGAAGATAAGGAAGTTCATACATGTCCGAACACACACTCACATGCTCGAATGCATACATGCACACACACTCATACACGCACCCACACATGTATACATATGCACATTTTTTAAACCAAGCCCAGAATTTTAAAACTCTAATCCATGCAGGTGTTAAGGTCAGGAAGCACCCCAGTGTGTCTCTCTTTACAAGTCTGGAATGAGCATTCTACATTTATATAAACAGAAGGACCTTTACTTTAGCTCCTGTAGCGTAACAGGAAGAGAATCAAGAGCCGTGGCTATGGGCCTGTGTGAGGGGACAGAAGTAGCTGTGCTGTGTTTGAGCTCAGCCTAAGTTCCCCTTAACGTTTGTAACAAAAGAGCAGGGAAGCGAGGTAAGAAAAGCTGAGCAGAAAGAATCACATTCCTTTTATAAAGAGAGTTAACCTATGGGTCGCTTGTTACAATGAAGTCCAGCAAACATCTACTTTTCAAAACAAAAGAAGAAAGCAGCTCCATTTGGCAATTGTCCTGTTACCTAGGAAGGGCATTTTCTAGGGACACAGCCACCATCTTATGGACAAGGTCTGCAAAGGAGCTGCCTGGCTGGGGATGTTAACAAGAAGCTTGGGAGAGCATGGAGAAATAGAGAACGAGCAGGCCAGAGCTCAGGCTCTGCCGGAAGGCAGAAGGAGCAGTGGGAAGCTTGGGAGAGCATGGGGAAATAGAGAACGAGCAGGCCAGAGCTCAGGCTCTGCCGGAAGGCAGAAGGAGCAGGGGGAAGCTTGGGAGAGCATGGAGAAATAGAGAACGAGCGGGCCAGAGCTCAGGCTCTGCCGGAAGGCAGAAGGAGCAGTGGGAAGCTTGGGAGAGCATGGAGAAATAGAGAACGAGCAGGCCAGAGCTCAGGCTCTGCCGGAAGGCAGAAGGAGCAGTGGGAAGCTTTCACAGCAGTGACAGAGAGGTGGGACAGAGAGTGACAAACAGAAAGCTGGTCAGCAGCTCTGGTGGAGAGGAGACTGGTTCCAGCCTGACATCATTGCCATCCCCTCCCTCGCCTTACCATCTCTGAGTACGGGCGGATGTTGAAGGGGAAGACGGTGGCCGCTAATGCACACAGGAAGTCAGGGCTCAGCCACATGGAGGAGAGGTCTGGGACGTTGTGATACAGATACCGAAAGAACTGCATCAGGGTCACTGGGTACTCTCGGAGCCACGAGCCCTCCTCTTCCGATTGCCATGGCTAACACAGGGCAAAAGAGAATGACCAGGTTACCTGAGCAATACTTCTAAGAGTACCTAAACTGGGCTTGTGGATTGTGGGAAGGAAGATCAGGAGTTAAGGTCATCCCCAGCTACCTACGAAGTCTAAGGTTAGCTTGGGCTACATGAGACCCTGCCTCAATTCAGAGAGGAGAAGGGAGGGAGGATGTGGGGGGGGGGAGGACTTATTATTTGTTATTTTTCAATGATCCAAAACTTTATAAATCACACATGAGCAAAGATGTGTGTGCACATATGTAAACCAAACTAATCGCCAGAAAACCAGCCACATCTTTAGAAAGGTGGCCAGCACCCCTGCAGCACAGCTAAGAACAGTTGCTGCTCTCAGCATGAGTATGGCTTGCTGCTCCCGCGCATCCTGTCAGAAAACGGGGAATAAGACAAAGATGCGGAGTCATTTCCTCCCTGTGAGCCAATGCACTGCAGCACAGTGCAACACCAGTACCAACACACCACAGCACTACAGGAAAGAAAAGATGACACATAAGTATCTGAAAAATATCTATTTCCTCACACCTACCCCAAGTGTGGCATCTTCCTTAATATAGATTTTTATATTTGTTTATGGATCATCATGAAAGTGACACCCCTAGGGTACCCTAAGGGTATACATTTTATGGCAGAGTTTTTGTTTTCAGATGATAGAACAACAGTGTGAATTAAATTATAGTCATCAGATACATATAACTCAAGGAATCTAGGCCAGTCTCTGTCCTGACAGGCACGTCTAAGCTGTGCGTGAGCTACGTCATCCTTCACTGGACAGGGGCCGGAGCTGCCACTTCTAATTCTTCATCTCTAAGTTCCAAATAAGACAAAGGGTGAAAAAGGAAATATTATTTGTCTGTTGATGCTTTAACACCTAAATGAGAGTAGTTTTAGAGTCTCAATGTGTAGACATTTAATATATACAAGATACCATGATTGTGTATGTGTATCTACTAAATATATCTAATGAGGATATTAGGTAGTACTTATGATACTCTTTAAAGTATTTTGGGCATATATTACTTCATTAAATCTTCATACACTGTGAGGTAATCACTGTTCTTGCCAGACACCTAAACTTGAGAAACACAAGTGCAAAGAAGCTAGTGTGTCTGGAATACCAGGAGCAGACCCTGGCTTCTGGAGCCTGTGGCTTCAGGTCTCTCAAGAGAAACCCCAGCTCACATGTGGCAGGGAGTCTACCACTGAGCCACACCTCTAGCCTCTAGCCTGTGGTCTTCCTGTCCGTCCTTACATCAGAACTAAGAAGACGGGGTGGGGGCTGGTGGGACAAGGAAAAAGGTAATACAGTAAATAACAGCAAGCTTTGCCTGTAAGGCAGCTGCATAGCGTGCAGGCCCTCCCACCCACCCGCCCTCCACAACTCACTGAATTCAGCATGCTTCGCAGCATCCCCAGCAGCAGGAAAGCGGATTCTGTGCACACGGTGTGAATGGAGGAGACCACTGTCCCGCTGGAGGCAGGGACACCAAAGATAAATGTCCAGATGGAATCTAGATCAAACTGCAGAAAGAGCAATGGACAGTCACTACCAGTTCTTTTTCTAGAGGAGATCCTTAGAAATTCCACTATTCTAAAATTTCCTTAAAACTACTTTTCCTTCCTCCCTCCCTCCTCCCCTTCCTTCCTTCCTTCCTTCCTTCCTTCCTTCCTTCCTTCCTTCCTTCCTTCCTTCCTTCCTTTTCTCCCTCCCTCCCTTTCTTCCTTTTTAAACCGAGTAATGACAAACAGGTCAGTGCTAACCCTCTGTTCTGTGCGTCAGAACTTGGTCAGTATGGTACCCACCAGCAATCATCCTGTTCTATCTCAGCATTTTTTTCAAGACAAAATATGGCCACAGCCCCCACACGCATTAGCAAAATGTGAAATTATAAATGTGACAGTCTCAAGCAAGGAGTTTCAAGAAGCACAATTCACACACTCTCCAAACTCAGCAATGACTCCGAGTTATGTTACTTAAAAAGAAGAGTTGACAAAATAAGCCTTACTAGAGCAGTTTCCTAACCCTCATGACTATAGTGCCTTGCGAGTCACGAGCACTTGGAAAGCACACCCTGCCCAAGTCTTCACCTTGATTTAATGTAACTTAGGATTTCATGGAAAGTGTTTGGTCAAATACTGAAAGTGACTCGAATATCATATGGGCTAAAGTCTTTTATGAAGCCACAGACATAAGCTACATTTAGACAATTTTAATAGTCTTTAAGGACAACTCAAATCACTGATAGTTTCCTGAAAATGTAGATGTTATTTAGTCATTGAAAAATTAAAAATATTTTTCAAATCAAAACTTGTACCTACTCATTTTAGTGTGTGTGAGTATGTGTGTGTGTGTTCATGAGTGTGCACACATGTCCGCATATATAATAAGCAACCTTGGTGTGTGGAGACCCAAGGCAGACATCTGGTGCCTCTCCTTGATCACTCTCCAGCCTCCATTCTTACATTTTGAGACAAAGTCTCTTCATTGACCCTGAAGTTCATCAATTTGGCTAACATAGTCAATAAGCTCCAGGGGTCACCCATCCCCCCTCCCACTGGGCTGGGGTCACAAGGATGTGCAGCCATGGTGGCTTCTTACTTGAGTTCAGGGGATCTGAACCCAGGTCCTCAAGCTTACACATCAAGCACCATGCAGACTCAGTATCTCCCTGCCCCTCCCTTCATTTTAACGATCTGAAAGTGAAACCATATTTCTAGGTGAAGTTGCATTACTCAAAACAATCCTTTAGATCATCATTACTATCAGCCCAGGTCTGCGTGCACAGACCATCATACAGAACAACCATCAAGAGAAGAAGCAAGACAAAAGCATGTCTTATTAGGACAATTACCTAGCAAACGTTCAGGTTTTTAAAATTCTCACATCAAACTTTAAATGTCAGAAGTAAGAGCATCTCTAAGTTTTACAGTGACACTTTACTAGGTAATTCCTACCTGGCAACCCTGCTTACATCGGCTGCTGGTCACAGGCACACTGACCTGCAGGTTCTCAGGCAGCTCGCTCACTGGCTGTTGCAGAAACAAGGCCATAAGGAGAAAATAGAGGGCAGGGACATTCGTGTGCTTAGGGAGGAAAGACTGGAGAACCAGAAAACCAGGGAAATGGCAGGCATCCCGGTTAATCTCCCTGACCGTGGATCTCCCTCCAGCACTCCTGCCCACATTGAATCCTAGAGAAGAGAGTTGAGAAGAGAGTTAGTAACAAAGAGCCCCAACACTGCAGGTTCTGGACATGCCTGTCCAGACTCAAACAAGTAAAGCCCGCTAGCTGTCCATAGTGGACCCCATCTCTCTTTAGGCCACTCTCAGCCAACAGCTGACCCATCTTTAGCACAGCTGCTGCTCTGTGGGATACAGGTTCTGACAGAGGGCTGGGAGAACCACATATAAGTCAAGAATGCTTCTCCTAGTGAAACAAGTCCTGGATCAGTAGAAGAGCAACCTCGATCCAAAAGAGACATCCCCATGCTCAGGTTTCCAAAAGGATTAAGTGGAGAGTCAAACAGAAGATGCCACATTTAAAAATATACTTGGTAAAATGTAATTAATACATTCCATTTGTCCAAAAAAAAAAAAAAACCCAAAAAACAAACAAACAAAAGAACCCCTTAAACTGGTTCCCCTTAAATTCTGTGTGGCTCTGGGTTAGACTACGTGAAGAAAGGCTGTGTGGCTCTGGGTTAGACTACATGAAGAAAGGCTGTGTGGCTCTGGGTTTAAGACTACATGAAG